>NW_016107536.1:2655091-2688106 GCF_001604975.1 Cebus imitator
GAGTTGGGGAGAGATAGCAAGGGGAGAGATGCCAGATGTAGGTGATGGGGAGGAAGGCAGCAAATCACACTGCCACGTGTGTACCTATGCAACAATCTTGCACATTCTTCACATGTACCCCAAAACCTAAAATGCAATAAAATAAATGGAAAAAAAAAGAAATCATTATTATCTTATAAAATACTTTCTCTTAAAGATGTATGTTAGTTAAAGTAGATTTTGAAATCAAGTTAGCTCAGGTAAGACAGAACCCTGAGGTAGGAAAGAGAATGCCAGAAGGGAAGGATGTTGCCTGTGACACCTGCAATGCCTGTGCTTTCTACGTATGATTTCAGTTCAGTGTTCCACAGCCTAGCAAGCACATCAATTATTATATTTCCAGTTTCCAAGTAATCTCACTGTGAAGATTAAACATGAAGATTCAAGCCCATGCTCCCCTGCTGTCTGTGGCCTCCCAAGAGGAAATGCAAACAATGATCATTTCTGGGGAGGGGCACATGCTCTCTGCTCCAATCTTCCAACGTAGTCCTTGTCCACTGCCTTCCTTGGTGTAAGATAAGGCCTGATGCAAATAGAAAACTGGCTTTTCCTGTTATTGCCCCTATTAAGAGTTACCACCATTATTATTTATAAGGTTAAAAAAATCGAGAGGATTCTGGAAAATTCTCTTCTTCATTATAAGTCCCTGAATAAAATTCAGGTAGGAAAAAGACTTATACATGTATGTATAAACAGGTAAAGTTACATGCAAATAAAATAGTAGGCAAAATCTAGGTTCCATGCAGTTATTTTTTCCTTACCTAATTGAAGGATTAGTCTAAAAGTTACTACTATAAATATGGAAGTGGACACATCTATCTTCATCACAGAATAGTGACACTGATACAAAATTAAAATTGTAAAACACAAATTTTCTCTGAGCTCCATATCAAACTTTTAAAATATTTCTGTAATCCAATTCCTTCTGCTCAACCCTATGGACAATTACTGCATTTCCAGACTTTCTGGATGAAAAAAGAAAATACTATTGCGCATAATGGTATTTCTTTACAATGACTTATTTTCATGCCAATTTTAATGCCGTGGAAACAATCAAATCTGTATTTTGCTGAAAGAAAAATACACACAAATGGCTAAAAGCTGAATAATGGTTAGGCAATTTTAACAATGAAATATTATTGTCATTGAGGATGTCAGGTTAAATAGAGTGGTATATGAAAAACATATGTATGTGTAATACAAAGTAGACAGCATGAACAAGAGGGTCTTGGTTTAATGGATCTAATGTCCTAGCACAGGATACAGGGTAATGCCTTGCCTGAATTTTGGAAAAGTTACTCAATTCCCATTCCACTCCAGCTTGACAAAATGAAAATCTCAATAATGACCTAAACAGTACCTTACTGTTGCCCATTCCAATATACACTTGACTGCCCCTGATTTGATGACCAGTGTTATGGCCTCAATTTTGGAAGTATGAGAGTAGCACCATCAGTTGGGGTTGGTCTTTAACAAGATAAGTAATGGAGGGGCTGCCTTTACCTTAAATTCTACTCAATGCAATCTCATAGTCAAAATAATGGGAGTAGAATAGCAATTTGAAACTGAAATTAGGAAAGCAATTCCATTCACAGTAACATCAACAAAAATAATATTCTTTAAAAAATTAACAAAAGGAATTTAAGGCTTGTACACTGAAAAGTGTAAAAGTACACAATTGTTGAAATAAAGTTAAAAAGACCTAGATAAATCAAAAGGCACTCCATGCCCATGGATTGGAATCGTTCATATAAGATGACAAGAATGCTCAAAATCAATCAACAGATCAACTCAGTCTCTATCAAAATCCCAGCTGGTTTCTTTGCAGAAATTGGCAAGCTCATCCCAAAATGTATATGGAAATTCAGGGTACCCAGAATAGCAAAACAATCTTGAAAAAGAACAAAACTGGCAGACCCAACATTCCCCTAATTTCAAAACTTATCATGAAACAACTGTAATAAGCAAGTGTGGCACTGGCATAATGATAGATTATATAGACTATTGCTGAAAAGAAAGAAAAAAAATAACTAAAAGAGTAAACATAAATAGATTTTTAACAATAGCACCACAACAATTCACTGGGGGAAAGAATAGTCATTTTCATAAACAATGCTAAAACACCTGTACAAAATGAAGTTAGACCCTTAGCCTACACTGTACATAAAAATTAACTAAAAATAGATTATACACCTAAACATAGGAGCCAACACTATTAAATTCATGAAAACTTCATGAAAATTATCAACTTCATGAACTATTCAACTATTCAACTTCATGAAAATTACAAATTTTTGTGTTTCACAGAACATCGTCCCAAAAAAGTGAAAACATAATGCACAGAATGGGAGAAAATACTTGCAAATTGTATATCCAGTAGGGAATTTTACCCAAAATAAGGAATTTTTATAACTCAGTAATAAAAGGACAAATTATCTAATTTTAAATTGTCAAAGGAATTAAATAGACATTTCTCCCAAAAAAGATGGACAAATGGCCAAAGAGGACAAGAAATGATGACTGACATCATTAGTTGTTAAAGAAATAAAAATCAAAACCACAATGAGACGTCATTTTCTACCCTTTGGGAATTCTGAAATAAAGTCAATACCAAGTGTTTGTAGGAGGTAGAGAAACTGGAATTTTCATGCATTGCTAGTAGGAACAAAAAAATGATACAGACTCTTTGGAAAACCATCTTGCATTTCCTCACCATGTTAATCAGAGTTACCATATGACCCAGCAATTCTGTTAGCAGGAACTGCAAGACTCCTCAGTTTTTCTCTAACTTCAGAAGGAGAATTTGGCCAACAAGCAACTAGTAATGTTGACAAAAAGTTCATTAAGGAGATAAGAGGACACTCCAAGAGGGGAGCAGGCTAACTCCTCTGGAAGCCAGCTCTGAACTGGTCTACTTAGAAAAATAGCAGAAACGGTGTTTATTTAAAGAGACAGTACACTCTGAAAGAAAAGAGTGGGCTGCTCTAAAGAGAGTACAAGTCAGCAGCAGCCAATGCTGAGGGACTCTGTAAGAATCTTACATGATTGCCAGGTGCCATGGCTCACGCCTGTAAACCCAGCTCTTAGGGAGGCAGAGGCAGGAGGATAGCTTGAGCCCACGAGTCCGAGACTGCCTGGGCAATATAGTGAGAGCCCGTTCTCCACAAAAAGGAAAAAAATAAAAAGACAAAAGAAAGAGAATCTTACATGATTATTCATGACGGGATATGAGGGGGTATCACTTGTAATTTTTTTTTAGGCAGAAATATCTGAGACTGGATATTTATATAGAAAAGAGGATTAATTAGCTCACCGTTCCACAGGCTATACAGAAAGCACAGCTGGAGGGGCCTCAGGAAACTTACAATTATGGTGGAAGGTGAAAGAGAAGCCAGAACATCTTACATGGCTAAATCAGGAGGAAGAGAGTCTGGGAGAAGATGCTACACCCTTTAAAACAATCAGATCTCATGAGAACTCATGCATCATCATGAGATGAGCAAGGGAGAAATTCTCAGAACGTGATCTAGTCACCTCTAACCAGGCCCGCCTCCAACACTGGGGATTACAATTTGACATGAGATTTGAGCAGGGGCATAGACCCAAACTATATCAGCCGGGCCCCTTGTGGGCATGTGCTCTGTGGTGGTGCATGCTAATACATAAGTCATGTGTCTCATTAGCATTTAAAATCTTCACCCAGGGGTGTGGCTTTTGCTATTATAATGAGCAAAAGAGTACTCTAGGGAATGTTACTGAAGAACTACACATGCCCGTCAGTGGGGGAAGTGTCTACCACAATTCTCTCTGGCTAGGGCCAATAAGCCCCATTAATGGCTGGAGATGCCCAGTCACAAGGCCATGCATAGCCAATGTAGCCATGTCTTTTTTGCTGACTGTCAGTGGGCAGTGTTGACTCTCAGTGGGCAGCATCTTCAGGACTTCTTTTCCCAGGGGCTCTCCTGCCCGCACATTTCTGGCTACCTGCCTATTCCAAAAGTTCCAATCCTAGGTATATACTCAAGAAAAATAAAAGTGTAGGTCCACACAAAAATAGACATGAATGCTCACATCAGCACTGTTCATAACAGTCAAAAAGTGAAAACTAACCAAGAATTCTATCAAGTGATGAATGAATAGAATGTGATGTAACTATACAGTGGCATATTAATTAGCAATAAAAAGAAATATAGTATTTATATGTGCCACACATGGAGAAACCTTATAAATATTACGCTGAGAAAAAGAAGCAAAAGGCTGGGCGCGGTGGCTCATGCCTGTAATGGGAAGCCAAGGCGGGTGGATCCCAAGGTCAAGAGATCAAGACCATGGTGAAACCCCGTCTCTACTAAAATAATATAAAAATTAGTTGGGCATGGTGGCACGTGCCTGTGGTCCCAGCTACTCAGGAGGCTGAGACAGGAGAATTGCTTGAATCTGGGAAGTGGAGGTTGCAGTGAGCTGAGATTGTGCCGCTGCACTCCAGGCCGCCACCTGGCAATAGGGCAAGACTCTGTCTCAAAAAAAAAAAAGAAAAGAAAAGAAACGAAAAAGAAAAAGAGGCAAAACACTTTAGCCATGCATCACATGATTTCACTTATATGAAAAGTCAAAAGGCAAATTCATAGAACTGATAAGTAGTTGCCAGAGAATAAGAAGAAGAAGAAGAAAAACTAGTAAGTGACTGGTACGGATGAGGACTTTCTTCTAGGAGTGATTAAAATATTCTAAAACTAAATAGCAGCAATCCTTGCATAACTCTGTGACTATACAAAAGCCCATGAATCGTACCCTTTCAATGGGTAAAATTATGTCTCATTAAATTTGAATTATATCTCTTGAAAGCTGTTATTTTATGAAAAGTATGAAACATCAAAGAAAAGATTTATAACTGGAATACATTATAGCTAAAACCTTTAGCTTATCAAAAGGGCACCATTACAAAAACGAAAGGTGAGCCCACAGAACAGAAGACATTCACAAAACATGTAGGTCTGGAAAATCAATCATTGCCAGAATTTATAAGGAATGTTTAGAAATAAGAGAAAAAATCAGTCCATAGAAGCATGGGCAAGACTTACACAGATACTTCACGGAGAAGATGTCAAGTAAAAAATACACGTAATAAAAGATGTTCAGCGTCATTAGTCATCAGGAAATTAAAAATTAAATTCACAAAGTGAAGCTGCTGCACACGGATTCGAATAGGTAAAAGGAAAATGAGAGAAAACATCAAAAGTACAGGGTTAGAAGCAAAGGGAATTATTATATACTGCTTGAGTGATAAAATTATTTATTATTTATTATTATTATGTTTTTAGTTTTACAGATGGGAGAATCTCGCTCTGCTGCCAGGCTGTCTCGAACTCCTGACCTCACAAGATCCTCCCACCTCTGCCTCCCAAGTTGTTAAGATTATAGGCATCTAGAAAAACTGTAATTATCTACTAAATGTTAACATATACATACCATAACAAAACAATTCCTTTTTTACGTACGTATTCAATATAAACTACATCAAATGCCCAGTCATGGTGACTCATGAATTTAATCCCAGCACTTTGGGAGGCTGAGACAGGAGGACTGCTTAAGGCCAAGGGGTTGAGACCATGCTAGGCAACGCAGTGAGATTCTGTCTTCACAAAAAATAAATTAGCCAGGCATAGTAGCATATGCCTGTAGTTCCAGCTACTCAGAAGGCTAAGACAGGAGGATTGCTTCAACCCAGAAGGTTGAGGATATAGTAGCCATGATTGCACCACTGCACTCCAACCTGCGTGGCAAAGCAAGAGTGTATCTAAACACAAAACAAGAAAGAATAAAGAAATAAAGAGAGAAACAGAGAAGAGGAGAGAGAGAGAAACAGAGAGAGAAAGGAAAAGAAAGAAAACAAACAAACAAACAAACAAAATTCTATCAAAAGAGAAATATGAGAATGTTATTTTATTTTTTTTGTTTCTTTTTTGAGACAGTCTTGCTCTGTTGCCAGCCTGGAGTGCAGTGGTGCAATCTTGGCTCGCTGCAATCTCTGCCTCCTGGATTCAAGCAATTCTCCTGCCACAGCCTCCCAAGTAGCTGGGACTACAGGTATGCGCCACCACTTCCAGCTAATTTTTGTATTTTTAGTAGAGAAGGAGTTTCACCATGTTAGCCAGGATGGTCTTAACCTCTTGATCTCATGATCTTCCTGCCTCGGTCTCCCAAAGTGCTATGATTATGTTAATAACAATACCACTTGTAAAATTCCAAAACTGGAAATAACCCCAAAATCTATCAAGAGTTAAACGAATAAATAAGCTACGAAATATTCATTCAATAGAACATGAATGAATGGACTGCTTTATACAACAAGCTGGATAATTCCCACAAATGTAATTTTACATAAAGAAGACCATTACCAAACCGAACACATTCTATGAATTTATCCAAAGATTAAAATCAGGAAAACTTTTCAATAGAAAATGGGACAGTGGTTGCCCTAATAGAAAGGGGGTTTGACTGGGAAGAGATACAAGGAAGGTTTCTTGAATACTAGGGATGGTCTATTTCTCAAAGCAGAAAATAATCAAGCTATATCTTTTGATCTCTATATTTAACACATGTATATTAACTTCAACAAAATGTTTGCCTTAAAATTTACACAGTCATTACATAAGTTTATCACATATCACATTACAAAAGTTTGCCAATACAATTTTTTTTAAGAGCAAACATATTTTTTCCGCCTAGAATTTACCCCTAAGCATCTTCTGTATAAAGCTAGGGCTCCAGCTCTGAGATATAAGGGAATAGAAAAAAAATTCCATTTGAAACATCCAAGTGTTAATTTTTATTTTTATTTAAATCATGCACTTAGTTTGCAAAATAACATTTTAGGTGCTGACAGTATCAAAAGCCAAGTTTTCTAGTCTCTTATCAGTCTATGGAAACTTTTATGAACATTGATGTGAAAATCTTCAATAAAATACTGGCAAACCAAATCCAATAGAACATCAAAAATCTTATCCATCACAATCCAGTTGGCTTCATCCCTGGGATGCAAGACTGGGTCAACATATGCAAATCTATAAACGTAATCCATCACATAAGCAGAACCAAAGACAAAAACTACATGATTATCTCAATAGATACAGAGAAGGCCTTCGACAAAATCCAACAGCTCTTTATGCTAAAAGCTCTCAATAAACTAGGTATCAAAGGAACATATCTCAAAATAATAAGAGCTGTTTATGACAAACACACAGCCAATATCATACTGAATGGGAAAAAACTGGAAGCATTCTCTTTGAAAACTGGCACAAGACAGGGATGCTCTCTCTCTCACCACTCCTATTCAACAGAGTATTGAAAGTTCTGGCTAGGGCAATCAGGCAAGAAAAAGACATAAAGGGAATTCAACTAGGAAAAGAAGAAGTCAAATTGTCTCTATTTGCAGATGACATGATTATATATTTAAAAGACCCCATTGTCTCAGCCCAAAATCTCCTTAAGATGATAAGCAACTTCAGCAAAGTCTCAAGATACAAAATCAATGTGCAAAAATCACAAGCATTCCTATACACCAATAACAGACAGAGAGCCAAATCATCAGTGAACTCCCATTCACAATTGCTACAAAGAGAATAAAATACCTAGGAATACAACTAACAAGGGATGTGAAGGACCTCTTCAATGAGAAGTACAAACCACGGCTCAAGGAAATAAGATAAAACAAACAGATGGAAAAATGTTCCATGCTCATGGTTAGATCAGAATCAATATCGTGAAAACGGCCATACTGCTCAAAGTAATTTATAGATTCAGTGCTATCCCCTTCAAGCTACCATTGACTTTCTTCACAGAATTGAAAAAAAAAAAACACCTTAAACTTCATATGGAACCAAAAGACAGCCCACATAGCCAAGACAATCCTAAGCAAAAAGAACAAAGCTGAAGGCATCAGGGTACCCGACTTCAAACTATACTACAAAGCTACAGTAATCAAAATAGCATGCTACTGGTACCAAGACAGAGATATAGACCAATGGAACAGAACAGAGGCCTCAGAAATAACACCGCACATCTACAACCATCTGATCTTTGACAAACCTGACAAAAAGAAGCAATGGGGAAACGATCCCCTATTTAATAAATGGTGTTAAGAAAACTGGCTAGCCATAAGCAGAAAGCTGAAACTGGATCCCTTCCTTATATCTTATACAAAAATTAACTCCAGATGGATTCAAGATTTAAACATAAGACTAACACCATAAAAACCCTAGAAGGAAATCTAGGCAATAACATTCAGGACATAAGCATAGGCAAGGACTTTATGACTAAAACACCAAAAGCAATGGCAACAAAAGCCAAAATAGAAAAGAGGGATCTAATTAAACTTAAGAGCTTCTGCACAGCAAAAGAAACAATCACTACAGTGAACCGGCAACCAACAGAATGGGAAAAAAATTTGTGATCTACCCATTTGACAAAGGGCTAAGAACAAGAAACTACGAAGAACTTAAACAAATTTACAAGAAAAAAAAAATCCTATCAAAAAGTGGGCAAAGGATATGAACAGACACTTCTCAAAAGAAGACATTTATGCAGTCAACAAACACATGAAAAAAAGCCAATACATTTTTAAAGACAGAAATCATTTAGGTTACAAATTTCTGAATATATAATGTAATTAAAATCCACCTAGAAATTTCAATTTACTATTGTAAACAACTCTCAGATAAAAGTGGAAATTAAATCAGCTTTTACAGAAAACACAGAAAATGATACAGGACATCTTACTCAGAACAACCCATGGAGATGTGGCCAAAACTACATATAACAAAATTTGTGATTTTGACTCATCTCATAATTGTAAGAGAAATAACAAAAATAAATGAACGACATTTTCAACTCAAGAATCTACAACAACAATGAAAAAAGTCTAATGCAAGTAGGAGGTAAACAATATTAAAGAGAAAAGTAGAAATTATTAAAATTATAAATAGAACATCATTGATAAATTATTCCCTAAATTTAAAAAGCTAGTAACAATGTATGTTTTAAACAGAGAGAGAGAAAGAGAAAGAAAATGAGATCTTGTGTTCTCTGGACATCACCCTTCTCACTCTAATCCTCCCTAGTAAGAATGGTGGCATTCAATCTGTGATCCAAATAAGGGTTGAGTCTCGTGTGTAGAAATGCTCCCTAGATAGATTGAACATTATGTCTGTCCTGTAGATAATTATTAATTTATGGAGAGAGATATTGTTATCTCAAGATTCTACTACTCACATGACCTTAGATATCCAACAAATTAAACAGAATAAACAGGTCTGTTTTGAATTTAGTTCACATCAGTTATATGATTCTAGTCTCAACACCTGAATCAAGTGTTTGGGTCGTAGGTAAGTTTGATCAATGCTTTGGTGTTGTTGAAAGAGCAGTGAGTTTAGACCAGAGTCAGAGAACTTGGGACCATGACTTTTTTTTTTTCCACTATTTATCTCTGATCTTGGACAAATCAGTACTTATCATTGTACTTATTATCATACTTCCCTCTGAGGTATCTTTGAACACCGCCCCCCACTTGCCCCTCCATGGAAAGATGGGATGAACTGCCATTTGGGAGCAATAGCTTTAAGCTTTGTAACAGAACAGCATACCATCTATTATTTGTCAGATATTTATCAAATGTCCTTGTTCAGTGCCATGGAGTATCTCCTGTGCAAGACTCTGTCAGAGTTTGGTGCCACGTTTTGTCCACTGTTCACGTTTTCAAAAGCCCAACTTGGATAAACAATCTCCAACAAAGACAGCCTCAGGTACATGTTATCTATATCCATCTCCAGGCATTTTAAGTGCATAATAGTTACAAGTTAGGTTATAGAAATATGACATATCTAGATCACACCAACTTAGCTTATTGCCCTGGAAAGAATCATGTTTATTGTATTATTTGTAACTAATTTGGAGGTTCTGGCATATGTTTTACACTCAGATGGGAAATGGCTTTGTGAAAATAACTTTTCATTCCTTTAGGGTTATTGTTGGGACATTTTCCATCATGCTATTTATGTTAGTTCATTTTTACACTGCTATAACAATAGGACCTAAGACTGGATAATTTATAAAGAAAAGAGGTTTAGTGGGCTCACAGTTCCACATGGCTGGGGAGGCCTCAGAAAAATTACAATCATGGCAGAAGGTGAAGGGAAAGCAGGAACCTTATTCGCAAGGTGGCAGGAGAGCGAGCCAGTGAGGAAGTGCCACACTGTAAAACTATCACCACTTGTGAGAACTCACTATCACAAGAACAGCATGGGGAAAACTGCCCACCTGATCCAATCACTTCCCAACAGGTCTCTCCCTCAACACCTAGGGATTATAATTCCAGATGAGATTTGGGTGGGGACACAGAGCCAAACCATATTATTATTCAATACCTCCTGCATGAAGTCCCACATGACCAATTCCTTTTGAAACTTAGCAAAACTTTGTCTCTTTTGAGATATGGATATCTGACTCGTATGTTTTTCCATTAGATATTAAGCATTATGTAAAACAGGTTATCTCCCTTTTTCATTTTGTCAGCCAGGGCCTTTTAAGTCCAACTCAATGTCCAATGACATGTTAATACAATGTATCCATTTTTGTTGGAGAATGAGTACAATGTAGTAGCTAAGAATGAGCTTTATGCAGTCACACTGCCTGCACTCAAATTGGAGCTCGGCCACTTGCCAGCTATATGACCTTTGACAATTTATATAGCTGCACTAACCCTGAGTTTCTCTATCTGTAAAACAAGGATAACAGTAATACCTACCTTATAGGATTTTGTGCAGATTAAATAAGCAAAACCATGTAAAACACTTATTCTCAACACCTGGCACATTGTACTTGATATTTTTATATATTTTATTTTAATAATTTCATTTCACATTTGTCCTTTATTATAAGCTACTTCTAATTTTTTTAATGCTGCATATTAACAACTAACGTTTACTGAATGGACACTAACCACCAGATACGGTTACAGTGTCTTCACTGCACTACATCGAATCTCCACGGATGATGAGTTAGTCATGGGAAATAATTTTTTTCGCTGTTATATTTGCAGCAAAAATTTCCCTGCAAGAAAAAAGACCCAAAAAGCAAAATCCTGTAAACCATGTAATTCTCCCTATCTGATAGGTGGAAATCATAAAATTTGGTATCTCATAAATTTGTAGGGGGAAAAAACAAAAGACATTATACATACATGCTAAAGAGTATAGGGAATATTATTCTTCTCTGGTTTAATATGGATGAAAATACTATAAAACATGAGTGAAGTAGTCTTTCTATATAAATAAAAACAATTCTATGTAAACAAAACATGAATAAAGGGGTAAGTAACTGGATGAGCTTATCCATAAAGGAAGAGTAAGGCGAGGAAAGCACGTTCTCCCCAATTTCTGGGGAGAGCACCAACACTCAAAAACATGATTGTGGGAGAATCATTTTTTACTTGTATGAACCTGAGGCCAAGGCATCAATGTTGACTGACCAGGAATTCTGTGTTTGATGAGAGTATGTATTTCTTTGCTGTTTGCAGCAAAGAAATATGCATATGTCAGGGCCCATAAACATTATACCTTAAGGCCAAATCACTGTAACAAGTATAACCCCATGGAATTCATTTTCATTATTTTTTAGAAGAAAACCTAAATTCTTTAGCATTCTACCCTTTCTTAATTTTAACAGCTCGATGGCTTTGGCAGATCCATTAGACACCAGTTAACAGCAATGCTTATAATCGTATTCCAGCAAGGTGGTCAGGCATAGTAAAAGCAATAATCAAATTTATTCAAATCGCATTGCATGCCCATATTCCACACTCATGATTTTATTTGCTGAACTCATAATAACAGCTTACTATGTACCAGCTGCCACTTCTAAGTGCGTCATATATATTAACTTTGACAATCATAAGCCTATAAAGCAGTGACCATTATTATCTTTCATTTTACAAATCAGGAAACCAAGGCACAGAGAAGTTAAGCAACATTTCCAAATCACAATCCTGTAAGGAGTACAGCTAGCATTTGAAGCCAGGCAAACTAGATCCAAAGTGCACACCGTTGACCACTACTCTCTACTGCCTTATGTGTGTTAGTGTTGGAGATGCAAAACAAAAATTGAACTTCAAAGTAACTGACTGGTATGTCCTTTTCTCTTTGTTTATCCATATAATTAACTCCTCATGTTTCCAAGCTCATCTAATGTAAATGCTGTTTTACCCTCAGATAGAAATAATCTTTCTTTCCTCTGTGTTCTCTCAAAACTTGTACATTCTTCTAATCATAGCACTTTCCATGACTGTTAATTTTGGTTTGCCTCTTTCTTTCCCTACTGAGCATAAGCTTTTTTTATTGTAGAAACTGTGACCTCATGCTCCCGGTACCTAGAAAGGAGGAACAGAGGATGATGGGAGGGATGGAGAAAGAGAGAGAAGAGAAATGAATGAGGGAAGGAAAGGGGGAAGAGAGGATGGGTTTGATTCTTTTCTCCATATTAAACAGTGGTTTTTTAATGTATATAGTATTCAGGAGTTCTCACCATTTCTCCATTTAGATGACTTCTATGTGAAGAGGCTAATTCAGTGCCGTAAATTTAGAACCAACGCATGGAAACATTTTTTAAAGTTAAAGTGATTGAAGGAAAGAGACACAGGAGAGAGAAAGAGGAGAGGGGAGAGAGAGAAGGAGGAAGAGAGAGTAGAGAGAGAGGACAGTGGGGAGAGAGAGAGAAAGGTGGGGAGAGGAAGGGAGAGGGAGAGAGAAGGAGAGAGAGACATCATAGTATGTCAGGTGTCTGACACCAAATTCCCCTAAGAGACAGACCCAGAAGTAAAAGGGAGAAGAGAACAAGATAAGGGAACAGGCAAAGGAGTTTCGAGGATACTTTGAAACTGCTTAGTCAAAGAACAGAAAGCTGGCTCCTTTTCTTCTTCACATTTGTCCAGAGGAGATACTTAGCTGATTAAAACAGGAGCTGGTTCACTTCCAAGAGACTGCATCACTCTCTATTTATTAACTTTTACCCTATCTACAGATTAAGATAAGCAAACATTTCACATGTTCAAATACCTCATGTCCTAGTGACAGATGTCAATTGCAATTAATTTCACGCTTTTGCTGACCACAGCTACGACCCCTCTGCCCTTCACCTGTCTTGCTCTTTTATTTCCATTTGCAAATTTCATTGACCTGATCAACAAAATCATGCAAGATAGCCTTAAATTTCCATTTTTTCTGTACTCACAAGCATCGTCTGTTCTCCGAACAAAAATTCTGGTGACCTCTACTTCTAAATATCCTAACCAATGGTGCCAAGAAATTACTGTATTTTATTTCTCCTTCATCTTAAACGTAATCAACTGCACCAACCTGCAGCTGCCTCACCCATGATACTACTTGGGCATCTGCTTAATGTGCTCCCGAATTCTCTTTTAGCTGTATATTTAAACAATATTTTCTACTTCGAGAGTTTTTTCAGCTGGGCCAAAGGTTTGTTTGACTTTCCTATAAATGTCATTCAAGTACTTGAGATGGATTGGTTTGGAGGCACCAAGAGCCATTACCAGGCTGACCCAAGAGACCCAAGACTCTAGAAGCAGAGTCCATGTCTTGAAACTGGCAACACACAGCCTCTATGGATTTTAAATAATGAAATGATGAAAGCTATTTAGTACCACAGTATATTTCATGCATTAATCTAATAGCATTTTATAAAGCCAATTCCCTACTCTTGTCTCCTTGGAATATAAAAGCCATCTGCACCAACCCAGAACAATTTATTAAAGACATGAAAAATAACAGACGTGTATCTTTTCTCCTTTATGATTTTCCTTATTTTTCAAATCCATTTTTACCATATTTTTTCTATGTATGATTTTATTTTTCTGGTTTAATTGCCTGATGAACATGACTTTAAAATGAAGCCCATGAAACTGAGCTCTAAGAAATGATAAAAAGAAAGTGCAATGTTTCCCTCTTTACCATATTTCATATTCAAATGATGGGTTTAAAAAACACGGGTTTTAAATTTTGGCAGCCTGACTTTGGAGACCAGATGTGCCTCTGAAGCTGCTTCTCAGATGAAGTCACTTAACCTTGATAATCCTTAGTTTTTTCACCTGTAAAATGAAAATAATAATATCTACTTTTCCAGGATATGTGAGAATTCAATTCAATAATGAATATGTACAAAGTCTCTGGTGTCAGGCACATATGCAATTCTCTCTAAATGAAAGCAGATACTAAAGAACATGTGGTTCTCAAATAATTTTTGAAAGTCTCTTCTCTCTGATTACTGTTTTAACATCTCAGAGAGTCATTAGGGAAGGGAGGAGAAAGGACACAGGGCACCAAGTATCACAGCAGTTTGCTCACGTGATAGTTGCCCAGTCTGGACTCTCCAGGTGGTCACTCCAGCAGCAGGTCAACTGGACTGTACCAGGGGAACCTTGGCAAGGCAGATGGGGACAGTGGGGAGATAAGCTGGTGAACTGAGGAACAATTAGGCTTTGTCAACGAGGCTCCTCTTTCAGGTAGAATGCTTCCCTCAGCTGGGTTAGGGCAGTATGTGGGTCTCGAAAGACTGTTTTTTATTTTTGTTTTGATATGTTTATTTTTTTCATCAGTATAAAACTAATCTCAGTTTTCTAAATTTATTTTCAGCATGTTTGGGACTATGGAATTTTCATTTAAAAAATCATCAAAGTTTCACCCTCTCTAATATCTGTTGTATATGTTTCTTAAAATTCAGACAATTTAATTTAGAATAAACTAAAAACAACAAAGATAGCTGAAGTTCATTCCCAGCTGGTTTTACACTCGTGGGCCATAATGTGCCAGGTGTCTGACACCAAATTCCCCTAAGAGGATGAAGTCAGTGCCTCCACCTCACTGCACTCTGCTTATAATTGTGGTTATGTACACCTTAATCCTCTGCTAGATGAAATGTATCTTCAAAGCAGGGCTCATTTCTAATTTATGTGATCAGCCTTCACAGTCTCTTTACAGCACCATGCAAAGTACAATGAATGCCTACAAATGAATTTTAATTACTCAGAACATACAAGTGAGATGTCAGCCTGACCACATTTACATACCCTTATAACCATGATGGCAATCTGTGCTTTATGTAGGAAAAACTGAGCAGCTGTGAGGCTGCACCTGTTTCCCCCACCTAATTTCCTGACTTCTGATATGAGCAAAGGCAAAAAAAAAAAAAAAATCAATTACCTCCATTACCTTACTTCTGCTAAGAGAAAGAAATCCAGTTTAACCTCTTCACTGAGCATTCTGTCGCCCAATACAGTGCAGTGTATTAACCATGAGGTTTGTGGGCAGACTGGTAAGATGACAAAGGGCACTCTGTGTGAACTTAGATTTGTGACCTCATCATCTAAGCTTTGGCTTTCTCATCTGAAACAGAATAACAGCAACGCCTCCAGCACAAATTGGTAGCATTAAGTATGTAAAATACGTATGCGTAAGGCATTCAATATGAGTTAGCTTTCCTTTAACTTTTGGCAGGCAAAAAGTATGGGAAGAAATGTTCAAATTCTCTTGTAATCAGAGAAATATAAAATAAAACCACCCTTTAGGCCCATTATAAAATATAAAATGTTGGCAAGGAGTGTTTAGATAGAAATCTTGTACACTACCCTGGAGAGAGCAGACTGGAGCAGCCCTTTGGGGAATCAATCTGTCAATCTTTGTGAAATTGAGTTTGCATAGATATGAACAACCTGATATCCCAACCCTGCTAATATTTCCCAGGGAAATTCTCATACAAGTCCACAAAGAAACTGAAATGAGAAGAATTATTGCAGTGTTACTTATTATAGTAGGAAACTGAAGGTAAGCTGACTGCCCATCACTGAATAAGTTGTAGTGGATGCCTTCTGTAGAGTTCAGCATAAAGCCATTTAAAGAAACAGGCTAGATGTATGTACAGCACATAATCTATTGTAAGAAAAGGAAACAGACAGGTAACCTTTACATAAATGAAAGACACATGCAAAACAGCACTGATATTTTGCTAGGATGCATACAAATTCAAGGTCACATATGAAAGACTTCAGAGCACATGGCCATGAAGAGGAAATGGAAGCCAGCATTTAACTGTGAAGGCAGACAATTTTTTTTTTTTTTTTGAGAAGGAGTCTTGCTCTGTCACCCAGGCTGGAGTGAAGGGGCACGATCTTGGCTCACTGCAAATTCTGCCTCCTGGGTTCAAGCCATTCTCCTGCCTCAGTCTCCCCAGTAGCTGGGATTACAGGTGTGCACCTAAAACGCTCAGCTAATTTTTGTATTTAAGTAGAGATGGGGTTTCGTCATGTTGGCCAGGCTGGTCTTGAACTCCTGACCTCATAATCCACCCACCTTGGCCTCCCAAAGTGCTAGTATTACAGGCGTGAGCCACCACACCTGGTTGGGAGATAAATTTTTACAAGTCCATTATACAGACCTGTAATGCTGACAGTATGTCATGAACTGAGAGCAATGACAAATTCAAATCTCCACACCTCGGGTTCAACTAACAAAAATGCAAAAAATAAAAAAATTAAAAAT
Organism: Cebus imitator; assembly: GCF_001604975.1. NCBI lineage: Eukaryota > Metazoa > Chordata > Mammalia > Primates > Cebidae > Cebus > Cebus imitator. Next base: position 2,671,732 of record NW_016107536.1, read on the forward strand.
GTGTGTGTTAAGAGGGTGGGAATGTGGTTGTGTGTATACCTATATGTGTATGAGCTACTGTATTCATGAATACTTTTCTACGAGTATACACAACAAACTAAATATTGCTCACTTTTGGAAAAAGGAAGCGGAGATTAACTAAGACAAGAGAAGAGAGCTTTTTGTTACTTTCACATTGTTAGAATTTTTCCCTTATGTCTATGTAACATCTAATTAAATATTAGTTTGGCTTTTTAAATTAACTTCTGCTCTCTACTCTTCCCATTTCACCTTTCGATCATTTGTTACCACATAGGTATCAGAATTGTTCTAAAATGTGTACGTGATCCTATTAAGTTTCTACTTAAAAGCCTTCCGGTTGCTCCGATTGCCCGTAAAACTACTTCCAAATTCCTAGCATGACATGAAAAGCCCTTTGAAATCTGCTCAAAACGTTCTAAATTCGAGCCAATCTAAGTCCATGAGACCTTTACTTTTGGAAAATCAGATATTCACATGTTTTTTATACTGCCAGTTACCATCACATTATAAATTTTTGCTTATGCTTGTTCTCTGCCCAGAATGCTATCCCTTGATTTTACTGTCAGATGAATTCCTACATATCCATTAATGCCTATAACATATCTTCTCTTTTATGAATTTCTCTCTGGCTCCCTGATTTCTTGACCAGGCATTATGACCAGTTACTCCCACGTCTATTTCTATGTCACACTTAATCTTCAACTAAAGCCAAGCCTCAGTGACCTGGGATTATTTGTTGCCATGTCTGTCTCCCTGGCTAGAAAGTGAGGTTGTGTTTTTCTCCAAACGTTGAAATCCCACTACATTGCAAGGGCCTGACATACATACAATGGATACATAATAACTATTTGTTGAATTAAACTGGAAATTATTTTCTCAGGTTATGCCATTAAATGAACTATAAAACCATCCATCTGAGCCAAAAATAGAGTAAAGCCAAGAGTTATATCCTAAGTTCAAATTTTAAAAGACTTTGATGAGCCTCACACTTCTGGGGGAAAAACAAGTACAGACTCACTTATCCCTGGCTCCTCTCTTCTAAATACAACTAAACATTCTGGAAATAATTGATCAATAACAAAAGGACTATGAAAAATAGAAGGAGGAAGGCAGATTTACTAGAGATCTCAGGGCTTGAAGAATGACATGGGAGTGACATCCTGGGTATTCTTTTTATCTGTCCTTTATCCCAGGCTGGGTGCTGGAGAGGTCTTCCTAGACCTTCAATAGTAAGAGACCAGAAGAAGAGCCCCCAAAATTTAGCCAAACAATTGGAAAGTGAGCAGCTCAGAAGGGCAGAAATCTTTTTTAACAAAACTAATCCTATGCTAGGCACCATGAATGACCACCTGTGCCCACAACTACACCACTGTCAGAGACGGAGTCAGGAGTCTCATCTCCTGATTGCCACCTGATGACAGTGGATAGGCCAGGATAAGCCCCTTCCTCCCCTACCGGTAGTGCAGGTAGAAACCAGGCAGGGAATTTGACATCTCTCTTCCCACCCCTCATGCCCCACCCCAACAACAGCAGGGGACCCAGTACAGCAACCCCCTTTCTCTACTAACTTACAATTGAAGACAGACAGGAAAGGGTGGACTCCCACCCCTGCCCAGGAGTAGCAGGCAGCATCTGTCACCCTCCAAATGAAAGAGCTGGGTGAGGATCTTGGAGAAGAGATAGCTGGAGAAAGCATTCCAAAACCTGTAGAGGCAGGTCTGAACAAGTCCAACATGCAACTCTCCAAAATCAACATGCCAGTGTTTTAGAACCAAAATATGGCATGGAATTCCACTTAGATTTTTAGAATGGACTCCAAGGAACACAAACATGAAGCACAACCAGTGTGGACTGCGAGAGCTGTGACCACTAAAGTGTTACTGGTATTACATTCCACAAAAGCACGACAGGACACAAGTGCTAAACCTACACAAAGTAACATTTGGCTAAAATAGCAGATAGAAAATACAAAGAACTAAGAGGATCACAATTTGACTGAGAAAAGACAATTAACAGATACCGACATTGAGATACTGAAATTATCTAAAAAGGATTTTAAAGTATCCATTTGTAAAAATACTTCGATAAGCAATTAAAAATTCTCTTAAAACCAAGAAAATTAGAAAATTTCAACAACAGGAAATAGACATTATAGTAATAAAGGAACCAAGTAGAAAATACAGACCTAGAAAAGATAATAACATAATTTTTTTGATTTACCAGATGGACTCATTCATAGAGTAAATAGTATTGTCATTGGCAAGGTAAAATATCACTGAACTCATGGACAGATCAGTAGAATATACCTAATTGGAACAACAGAAAAGAGACTGATTAAAAATAGTAATGAAACAGACAGTGTCTCAGAGACCTGTTGGACAGAAACAAAAAATTTCATATTTATGTCATCAGAGTGACAGAACAGGAGAAAAAGTGTGTAGCTGAAAAATATTCACAGAACTCATGACTGAAGATTTCCCAAATTTGTGAAATACCTAAACCTACAAATTCAAGAAATTGAGAAAATCTCAAACTACTTTTGCTCAAACAAATTCGTACCAAGACAACATATCACAATCAAATTTCTAAAAAAAAAAAAAACAAGAAAAATCTTCAATGTAGCTAGAAAGAAGCAACATATACGGGAGAACACTGATGTGAATGACTGTGGATTTTTAAGGTGAAACTGCGAAGCCAAAAGGAATTGGTACGTTTTTCAAATGCTAATATAAAAGAATTGCTAACTTTGAGCTCTATATCCAGCAAAAATATTCTTCAGCAATGAAGGGGGAAGAAAACCACTTTCTCAGATAAAAGAAAACTAAGAGAATCTGTTGTCAGCACACCTACCCTAAAAGAAGTGCTAAAGAAAATTATCCAAACAGAATTTTAATGTAACAGAAAGAGACTTGGAAAAATTCAAGAAACAAAAAGGTATCAATGGAATGAATACAAATGGGGATAGATAAAACATGTTCTCGTTCCTTTCCTGTGTTTTTAAAACTATTTTGATGGTTGAGAAAAATATAATACCTTCCAATGTGGTGCTCAATGGACTTACGGAAATACTTAAGGCGACTATATTTTTAAAGGGAGGAGGGTAAAGTGTGGAAACTGAAGTATGATTTCCATACTTCACTCAAGGTGCTATCAGTAAAGCTTTATTGTAAATAGGCAGTTTGAAGTTACACATATATATTGTAATATCTAGAACAACCACTAAGAAAACTATATCAAAAGACATATTCCAAAACATTTTTAATAAATCAAAATAGATTATTCTCAAAAAATTTTAAGAAAACCAAAGGAAGTCAAGGAAAGGGTATCAGAAAAATGAGAAGTAGAGGGAACACACAGAAAAATGAACAATAAAATGGCATGCTTACACCCTAGCATGTCAATAACTTTAATTGTAAACAGTTTATTTTTATTCTTTAACTTTTTATTTTATTGTATTTATTTTGTTCGTTTTCGAGAGAGAGTTTTGCTCTGTCACTCAGGCTGCAGTTCAGTGGCACCATCTGTGCTCACTGCAACCTCTGCCTCCCAGGTTCAAACAATTATCCTGACTCAGCATCCCAAGAAGCTTGGACTACAGATGCCTGCCACCACACCCAGCTAATTTTTCTATTTTTAATAGAGATGCGGTTTCATCATGTTGGCCAGACTGGTCTTGAACTGCTGACCTCAAGTGATCCACCTGCCTCAGCCTCCCAAAGTGCTAGGATTACAGGTATGAGCCATCTGGCCCTAACTGTAAATAGTTTAAATGCAGCAGTTCCAAGACAGAGATTATCAGAGTAGAGTAAAAAGCATGCCCCAATTATATAATGTCTACAAGAAACTTACTTCACACATAATGACTTAAGGAGGTTGAAAGTTAAAGGATGGGAAAAAAAAATTCCAGGTGACCATTAATGAAATAAGAAACTATATTAATAGCAGATAAAGCAGACTTCAGAGCAAAGAAGATTACCAGAGACAAAAAGGAACATTACATAATCATACAAGAGTCAATATACATATCATTTCTAAAAGTGTATGCACCAAACAGAGCATCAAAATACACAAAGCAGACACTGATAGAATTGAAGGGAGCTGGGCTTGGTAGCTCACACCTGTAATCTGAGCGCTTAGAGAGGCCAAGGTGGGCCCGTCACCTCAGGTTAGGAGTTCAAGTCTAGTTCAGTCCACAGGGAAAAGTCTCATCTCTAACAAAAATTAAAAGATTCGCTGAGCGTGGTGGCATGTGCCTGTAATCCCAGCTACTCAAGAGAATTGCTTGAATTCTGGAGGTGGAGGTTGTAGTGAACTCAGACTGGACTGCTACACTCCAGCCTGGGTGACAGAGTTAAACTGGATCTCAAAAAAGAAAAAGAAAATAACTCAAATGAAAAGATTCTGATGAAGGCTTTCAACTGATGATTCTGATGATTGAAGATCAAGCTCTTGAAAGAGTACAGGAAACCAAAAACCATCTCTCACAAATTCCTCCTTGGAAGACAATCTTCTGTGTTAACGGCAAAAGAAAAAAATAATAATAATGATTTCCCTAAATTAGAAGAAGTCTTATCATAATGATAGAGAAAATGACCTCTGCCAGATATTGGTATGTCACAGAAAAATTGTACTGTATTAATATTTAAATAGATGGATGACAAATATTGATTGGTAACACAAGAGCACTTCCACTTTAAGAAAATAAATGAATGGGCATAGAAATGTCATGCAAACTTAATCTTTGAGCTAGCACTCAAGCACCTGGATCCTTACTCTTTGGCTCAACCCATCCCTGTATCTGATCTGGCAGCCGCCAGGAGCTAGCTGTTGTAAAATGGTATTTCTCTTGGCCCCAGCCTCCCTTGGTTTGATGTGGCTTTTGACAATAGCTTTATTTTATTTATTGATTTCCAGTTTCTATTGCTCATATAGCCAGTATGAACTCCTACTTCTGGCCAAGCAATGGTAACAGGGACCAGATTTACTGTCCCACCTGAAAGAACAATAAGAACAAGACAAAATATATAAAATGACAGTTTTAAGAAAGTGTACATCAGGCAACAAAAGACAGTGTTGCCTGAGAAGAAAAACAAATTGCATGAGACCTACAATTTCTCCAGGTTACTTTCATGAGAGCCTCTGGACTCCAATGCAGGGAGAGGAATCCCAGCAGAGGCCCCAGACTCTGAGAGTTAAGGAGACAGAACTAAAAGTAAGGAGAGCAAGACAATCAGACATCTCAGGACAGTATATCAAAGATGAGATGCTGCACAGCGTGACTTGGAGATCTGCAGAAGGTCCTGCTGGAATTAGTCACGTGCACACACATGAGGAAACCGCCAGTGGCCAGGAGAAAGAACCTCTGGATTAGAGAAAGCAGCACCCAGTGGTCACACAGGTCTAGAGATAATTTCTGCTGTCACAAGATAGACGAAAACCTTATGTTGGGTGGAATACTCAGAATCATTTTGCCTCAGGAGTGGGGAAAGTACTGCTCTGATCCTACCTAATAAATCTTAAAAGCAAGATTCCAAATGATTGAACTATTTTCAAATAACTTAACTGCAAGCCAAAACAAAAGTAAAGAATATTCATAGCAATACAAAAACTATCCAGCAAAAAAGGATGAAAGGGAAAATTCATACTGTCGGTACTCAATCAAAGGTTATTAGTCATGGAAGAAAGCAGAAAAGTTTGACTCGTAATGAGATGGCCAATAAGCCTGTCTCTCTCCATCTCACCACTCAACCATGGCAACCGACATTTACTGTTATCCAAAATAAACAATTAAATTGGTGTCTACAAGTTATGACTTCAATATTTTGTTTTTTACGATCTCCTCTTTAGGAAACAGTGCTGAAGCCATTTATAGTCATGCATTGTATAACAACATTTCAGTCAACAATGAACCTTATGTACAGCTGTGAACCCATAAGATTATAATAAAGCTAAAAATTTCCCATAGCCTAGTGATATAACTGTTGTGACTTCATAGCTATAGTGATATTGCAATTCCTCATGTGGCTATGGTGCTTCTGGTGTAAACAAACCTACCGCACACTGCCAGTAGATTAAAAAGTTAAAAGAATAATAAATTTAAAAATAGAGAAAAGCTTGTACTATAAAGATATTAAAAATATTTTTGTACAGCTGTGAAATGTGCTTGTGTTTTAAGCTGTATTGTTACAAAAGAGTCAAAAGGTTTAAAAAAAAAAAACTATGAAGTAAAAAAGCCACAATACACTAAGGTTAATTTATTATTGAAGAAAGAAAAAATATATATATTTTTATTTTACTTTAGGTTCTGGGGTACATGTGCAGGTCACACAGGGTTGTAGCATGGTGCATACATAACCAGGTGGTTTGCTGCCTCTACTCCCCCTTCATCTATATTCAGCATTTCTCACCATGTTATCCCTCCTCAACCCCCGCTGTCCCTTTCCTAGCTGCCCCAACTACCCCCAGTGCATGATGCTCCTCTCCCTTTTAGTGTAACCTACGTGTAGTCTTTATGAAGACTACAGTAGCATACAGCAATGTCTTAAGCCTTCGCATTAACTCACCACTCACTCACTCACTGAGTTTTGCCTGAGGCTCCATCCATGGTCGGTGCCCTATACAGGTGTACCACTTTTTACCTTTTATACTGTATTTTTTACTGTACCTTTTCTATGTTTAGATACACAAATATCATTGTGTTATAATCACCTACAGTCTTCAGTACCGTAGCATGCTGTACAGGTTTGTAGCCTAGGATGAATAGGCTATCTGCCACACACCCTAATTGTATAGTAGGCTATACCGCCTAGGTTTGTGTAAGTATACTTTATGATGTTCATACAATGATGAAATCCCCTAACAATGCATTTCTCAGAATGTATTCCCATCATGATTGCACTCCATGAGTGGTTGTAAGACTTCAATTTTTTCTGGTAGCAAGATCCCAATACTTCCTCAAGGTCGTTGGTTACTGTCAATTTAACCTGCACTTCAGCATTTTTAAAATAAATGCAAACACCTGTTTTCTCACCACTGGATAGAAGGTCAAAGTCTTCTTCTTGTCAACTCCTAATCAGAAGATCTCAGCTGAGAGGCAAAAATTATGATACACTTGAGTGGCTCTGAGACAGCAGCTTGTCTCTGAAGAAGCCCTGTAGGTAGGCACAAATCGAACAAGGAGAATGAAATCCGCCTGTGATTATGCTTACCTTGCCCAGCTATTGAGAATGGCCAAGAGGAAAGTCAATGCTGACCCTGTGTTCTGAAGATTCACAGTGTCAATAACTTGATTACCTCCTGCAAAAATTGTTTTTGCTCAAATAAGCTCTCAAGAATATGCAGAAAAGAGATTCTATGTACTGCGTTAGCTGGTGACTTGAAAGTACTCTATGACCATTTATTTCACCTCTTTGATTATGACATGTCAGTTTTTCACTCTCGCTCTCCATGACCTTTAACAAGTCATGAACTAGCTTTTTGAGTTTGTGTGAATAGATGCAAAGCTGGAATACAATCTATTTTCCATGAATAACCCTCAGACAGAATAAAGAAAGATTGTGTATTCAGAGTTTTCCTTTGCCAAAAAGGCCTCTGACAGATATATAATAAATCATTGTTCCTGGAACCAGTGGCAGCCTGCTGCCTTGTAAACGAAAGTGCTCAATCAATACTGTTGGTTGATAAATGGGTTCACTACGTGAAGGCGTCCATGTGAGGAACCTACACTAGAAAATAGCCCCCATTAAAACAGACTCAGCAGAACCTCCACCAAGTGTGTAGATGTAAATGTCTCCCCGATTCTGAGTCAAGAGAGACATTGCAGGGGCAAAGTAAGACATAAAGAGTATGTCTCAGGCCCAAGTTGCCCTGGCAAAATAAGTAAATCCAGTGACATGGAAAGCCCACAGACACTAGTTACATTAACATAAACTTTTTATAAAGGGCAAAGCTACATTTACAGGCAAAGTTGGTTTTGTTGTGCCTTGGTTTATTGTGCTTTGCAGGTATTGCATTAAAAAAAAAAAAAATTAAAGGTTTGCGGCAACCCTAAAGCCAGCAAGTCTATCAGCACCATCTCTCCAGCAACCTGGGCTCACTCCATGCCTCTGTGTCACATTTTGGTAATTCTTGCAATCTTTCAGCATTTTCGTTGTTATTTTCTCTCTGTTATGGTAATCTGTGATCAATAATTTTTGTGTTACTATTATAACGGTTTTAAGGCAATATGAACTGTGTCCCAAATAAGATGGCAAACTTACCTAGTAAGTGCTACATGTGTGTCCTGTAACTGCTCCACCAATGGGTCATTTCCCATACCCTCTCCCTCTCCTCAGGCCTCCCTAGTCTGAGATACATCAATATTAAAATTAGACCCATTAGTTACCCCTACATCTCAGTGTTTGAGTGAAAGGAAGAGTGAGTCCCTCACTTTAATCAAAAGCTACAAATGGGCCAGATATGGTGGCTCAAGCATGTAATCCCTGAACTTTTGGAGGTGGGAAGATCATTTAAAAAAGGAGTTTGAGACCAGCCTGGGTAACTCAGGGAGACTGTGTCCCTATAAAAAGTTAAAAATTATCTGGGCATGGTGGTACATGCCTGTAGTCCTAGCTACTCAGATGGCAGAGGTGGGGATGATCCCTTGAACCCAGGACGTTGAGGCTGTAGTGAGTTGTGATTGTGCCATTGCACTCCAGCTTGGGCAACAGTGCAAAATCCTGCTTAAATAAATAAATAAATAGGCCACGCACATTGGCTCACGCTTGTAATCCCAGCACTTTTGGAGGCCAAGGCAGGGAGACTGCGAGGTCAGGAGTTCAAGACCAGTCTGACCAACATGGGGAAACCACGTCTCTACTAAAAATACAAAAATTAGCGGAGCATGGTGGCACACACCTGTAGTCCCAGCTACTCAGGAGTCCGAGACAAGAGAATCGCTTGAACTCGGGAAGCAGTGAGCCAAGGTCCTGTCATTACAGTCCGGTCTGGGCAATAGAGAGACTCCATCTCAAAAAAGAAAAAAAAGCAAGCTAGAAATGGTTAAGCTTAGTTGAGAAGGCATGTCAATTGTCACAGTAGCCCAAACGCTAGGCTTCTTATACCAAAGAGCCAAGTTGTGAATGCAAAAGCCACTCTTGAAGAAAACTAAATGCACCACTCCAGTGAACACATGAATGATAAGGAAGCTAAACAGCCTGTTGCTGATACTAAGAAAGATTTTCATGGTCTGCATAGAAGATTGAAACAGCCAAAATATTTTTTTAAGCCAAAGTGTAAACCACAGCAAAGTCCTAACTCTTTTCAATGCTATTAAGTCTGGGAAAGGTAAGGAAGCTGCAAAATAAAAGTTTGAAGATAACAGAGGTTTGCACACAAGCTTTAAGGAAAGAAGCCATTTCTGTAACATAAAAGTGCACGTTAAAGTACTAAGTCCTGAGGCAGAAGCTGCAGCAGGTTATGCAGAAGATCTAGCTGAGATCATTGATGAAAGGGGCCACACTAAATGACCAATTTTCAATAAAGACAAAACAGCCTTCCAGTGGAAGAAGATGTCATCTAGGACTTACACAGCTACAGAGGAGAAGTCAAGGCCTGGCTTCAAAGTTTCGAAGGAATGACTGACTTTTGTTAAGGGGCTAATGCAGCTGGTGACTTCCCACTGAAACCAATGCTCATTTACCATTCTGAAAATCTTGGGTTCCTTAAGAATGCTGCTAAATCTACTCTGGCTATGCTCTTATAAATGTAAAACTGAAGTGTGCACGGCAGCCCATCTGTTGGTAACATGGTTTACTGAATATTTTCAGCCCACTGTTGAGACTTACTGCTCAGAAAAAGTATATTTTTCTTTCAAAATATGACTGCTCATTGATAATGCATGTGGGTGCCAAAGAGCTCTGATGGAGTATACAAGGAGATTAATGTTTTCATACCTGCTAACGCAACATCCTCTGATCTACATCATCTATGACCCATAGGTCAAGGAGGAATTGTCATTTTCAAGTCTTATCATTTGTGATTCCTGTGATGAATCTGAGCAAAATCAAATGAAAACCTTCTGAAAAGGATTCACCATTCTAGAGGCCATTAAGAACTTTCGTGATTTATGGGAGGAGGTCAAAATATCAACATGAACAGGAGTTCTGAAGAAGTTGATTCCAACCCTCATGCATGAGTCTGAGGGGTTCAAGATTTCTGTGAAGGAAGTAGCTGCAGATGTGGTGGAAATAGCAAGAAAATTAGAATTAAAAGTGGAGGCTGAAGATATGATTGAATTGCTACAATCTCATGTTAAAACTTGGAAAGTTCACAAGTTGCTTCCCGTGGATGAGCAAAGAAAGTGGTTTACTGAGATGGAATCTACTCCTGGAAAAGCTGCTGTGGACATTATTGGAAGGACATCAAAGTGTTTAGAATATTACATAAACTTAGTTGATAAACCGGCTTGCAGGGTTTGAGAGGACTGACTTTAATTTGAAAGAAGTTCTACTGTAGATAAAATCTTATCAAATCTTTCATAAAAGAGTTTATCAAGGTGGCAAACTTCATTGTTGTCTAATTCTAAGACATTGCCACAGCCACCCTAACCTTCAGCAAACACAACCCTAATCAGTCGGCTGCCATCAACATTGAGGCAAGACCTTCCACCAATCAAACATTTACAATTTGCTCAAGGCTTAGGTGACCATAAGCATTTTTTAAGCAATAAAGTCTATTTTAGTTAAGGCATGTACATTGACTTTTTAAACTAATGCTATTGCACATTTAACAGACTACAGTATAGTGTAAACATAAGTTTTATAGGCACTGGAAAAGTGAATTTATTTTTTAAAATATATTTTATTTTATTTTATTTATTTAGAGACAGAGTCTTGCTCTGTCTCCCAGGCTGGAGCGCAGTGGTGTGATCTCAGCTCACTGCAACCTGCGCCTCCCCAGTTCAAGGAAATTCTCCTGCCTCAGCCTCCTGAGTAGCTGGGACTACAGGCACATGCCACCATACCCAGCTAATTTTTTGTACTTTTAGTAGAGACAGGGTTTCATCATGCTAACCAGGCTGGTCTCGATCATGACCTCATGATCCGCCACCTTGGCCTCCCAAAGTGCTGGGATTACAGGCACCACCTATTTTATATTATTTTTAACAGATAAAATTCTATGTATTTTTCATGTGTAATGTGATTTTTGAAGTACATATACACTGTAGAATGACTAAATCTAGATTTCATGTGACTCACTTTATTGTGATATCCACTTGGTTGTGGTACTCTGAAACTGAACACACAATGTCTCCAAGGTATGCCTGTAATAGGAAGAATTCAGGACTCTAATAAAAGATACCATGCAAATGGAATATCTCTGTCAGCTAATTCTCCTAAACTCGTAGGAATCATTATCCACTTAGCATATGGTAGTTTGCTTTAATAGTTCTGTTTTGTATGGGAAAATATGGTACGGAATCTTACTAGACTCAAAGTCTAAGAAACAGTTCCAGCAAAACACCATCCTTCCTTTCCATATATGTCTCCTGTGAGCCACAGTTCATCAAGCCCAATGTAATAAGGAAGCTATAAATCTGATCATTTTAAAAGTCTGAATGAGAGTTTTAAAAATTTTTATCTAGGTTATCTTGTTATCCCCACTGGAGTCAGAGAAGCTTGTTCGGGCACACTGCCATGATGCCTCCATTGCAATGATTTAGGACCAACTGCACCCCCAAATCCCTCTCTCCCACCTGTACACATTCTTCTACAATCCTGTCTGTCCCTGACACAATGTTTGTAATTGTCTATTAGTCACATTTCTCAGGACCTTTGGGAGGTATGTATATTATTATTTCCAATAATGTAAGTTGCATGATTTAAAAGGAATTACATGGTGAGAACTAAAGTCAGCAGAAATCATTTTCTTGGATTAACTTAGAACCGCCTTTTATTGTTTAGCAAATAGGAGCTTGAAATAATGAGAAGAAAGACTCAGCAAGAATGAGAGTGGAAAATCAACTTGTGGTTTTGAGCATCTCATGTGAAAAGGACAGTGTTTTAAAAAGATGTGGAGGTAGGAATAAACGAGAATTAGAAGCAAAGACAGACAAATTCCATTTTTGCTTTATAAACTTCACTAAGATTTAAGTGCATTTGAATTTTTGTAAATATAATATGATTTAGAGAACAGAGAACTGGAGGATCGCAGGGTGTCTCCACTAGAGTATATGTTTGGAAAAGATTTTCCATTATGATTTGAATTATAATCAGATGAGATAGCCCCTTAACCAGAAGAGAAGTACCCTATTACTGTAAATACGGGCTTGCCAGAAACACAAGCGTGCTCAGGCTGTCCTCTGGCCACCAGAGGCAACGGCAGCAGAAATCTGAAGGAATGTTTGCAAGTGGAACAGATGCTTCTTGCCAAAAACTATTGAAATCCTCCAAGATGAGGTAGACCCAGAGGCTGACCTTGTAGAATAGGAGATAAAGAATGGAGTGATGCCACTCAAGAGGGGAGAAAACTCTCAGGCAGCCTGACTTTGATAAATGACTTTAACAGTGATTCCAAAACAACGGGAATGCATTAAATGAGCACTGGCAGCATCTAGGGACAAGCAACGCTGCACTTGTATTAATCAATCCAGCCCGGTCGATGCAGACATCATTCATAGGCAGTGCACAGCATCATAGAAAAGCAGCCTGATGGTGTGGAAAAGGCATGCTGCAAAAAGTCAGGAGCACCAGGAGGCACATGAAAATACTACTGAACACCTGCTCTTTTCCAGACACCATGCTCAGCACTTTGCCAGCAGAATTTTACTGAGTTGTCCCAGAACCTTCTGTCATAGGCCTTGGTGTGCTGGAGCCAGTTCAGACCAGCTCATAAAGGCATCTTTTTGTTGTCTGCCCCCTTCCCAGGTCCATGTGCAATGGTGTCACACTGATGGCTTAAACCACATTCTGCATTCAAAGGCTCTGATCGGGCTATGATGGAAACCTTGACAGAAATGAAGGAAAGAAGCCTGTGCCCTAAAACAATCATCATCTTAACAGAGTGCTTAATCCTTCTCTGCCTTCTCTCATCTTGTGATCACAGTCTCCCTCTAGTTAAGGGAGGCTTTGCTGAACACCTAATAGGTATGACGAAGCCTGGCAAAGATTGCAATACCTCTGAGTGATAAGCAAGAAGACAGAACAGATATAAAGATGCAGAAAGACCATCCACCATGTATGATCATTTGTATTTGTCAGTGCTTACTTATAACACATTTTCATATGATACACAATCAATTGTCACCAGTCACTGCTTTAGTGCTTGGGAGCTCAGCCCCATGCCAGAGCAGATAAAAGGAGTCTTTGATACTTAGAAGCCTCATTTTCATCCTGATTCTTTGTTCTCTTCCTCCTTTCTTCTTATTTTGTGAATGTTCTGCTTCCCCTGATCTGATCTGATTTCCTTCTCTATTTCATCTCAGTGGAACACTATGACTCCCTATTTTCTCAGAGTGTACCTTTGCTTACCAGAGTACCCATTAAGCTAATCTGAGCATCTTTACTTTCAAGAACATCATAAATAGTTCTTTGCTTCTGATTGCACAAGTAATCCATGTTCTTTTTTAAAAAATACAGAGAAGCAAACAAGAGGATAAAACACTATTTATAACCTCATTGCTGTAAAATATTATCACTGTCAATAATCTACAATATTCTATATTGATTCTGTGTTTTTTCTAACTCAGCAAATCTTTAGATCAAAATTTAAACCAGTGTTTCTTCATCAGTGATGAGTTTGCCAGACCAATTCCCTCCTTTTTTCTACCAAAAGATATTTGACAAAATCTGGCAGTTTTGGTTCCCACAGCCTGGAGGGGGATGCTACTAGCATCCGGTGGGTGGAGCCCATGGATGCATGTAAATCTGCTAAAATGCTCAGAATGGCCCACCACAGCAGGGAATTATCCAGTCTAAAATACTGATAGTATCAGGACTGAGAAAGTTTGGTCTACACACAGCCTAATACACTGTAGGCTTTCCAACAACACTTCTTAACAAGTGCTTAATCCTTCTGTGCCTTCTCTCATCTTGTGATTGCAGGCTTCCCCTAGTTAAGGCAGGGTTTGCTGAAGAACTAATATGTATGACAAAAGCCTGGCAAAGACTGCAATACTTCTGAGTGATAAGCAAGAAGATAGCACAGATATAAAGATGTAGAAAGACCATCCACCATGTACAATCATTTGTATTTGTCAATGCTTTCTTTTAACACATTTTCTGATCCCTCTAACACCTCAGTCAATATTCTGGTTTCGCCTTTGTCTGTCTTCCTCTTGGAGCCCAACAATTATGATTCACCCATAGAATTGCCAGGCAATTTGTGAACGCACACTAGTGAATGAAGAACTTGCTTCCTCTGTCTCTCCTTCAGTCCTGTGTTCCTCTCCAGATCTGCTTAGAACTACTTTTTTTTCATTTTCTCTCCCTTAGTTGTGCCTCCTTCTGTGTTCGTGTGTGTGTGTGTGTGTGTGTCACACTCATTTCTGTACCCAAATACTCTGACTTGATCATTTCCACTTTTATTATGGGCTTGCTTATGCACCCTTCACATTCTATGAAAGGTTTACTCTTCAAGATAAATTAACAAAAAGTAGTGGCATGACTAGAGGGGAAACCTAAGGGGATAGGAGTGGGTGCTCCAGGGGGCTGTGGGCTCCTAGGAAAATAAAGAAGAAGGAGAGGGCAGTGAGACTTCCAGGGAAGTCAAGGCAGGCTCCCCCAGCTCAGGTAGATCTACAAGTGTAGCATGAATGGGTCCTAGAGCCCTGAAACAATCTCCACCATGCACACAGTGCCTAAAAGACTTTTTACTCTTCTCAAATGCCTGGAAGGACAGGGTCACACTTCTCCGTCATTTCCAGGAGCCTGAGACATTGTAGGACTTCCAGAGATATTATGAATATGGTAGAGTTCACATATTTATAGGCAGTTTCCTTTTAATGATGTATTTTTCGTCTTAAATATGAAATATTTCCAAGAAGCTCTGGATGTTGCATACCTATGGAGTTTTGTTGCACAGATATTTGAGCCAAAGTCCTTTCTGTCACGTTCCCCTGTCCCACTACAAACATCCTGGGTATCAAAGGGGTAACTCTTCACCAAGAATTATGTATCCAATAATAAATGTGCTGAATAGTTAAAACTTCATTATCAAGATAGCTAATATTCATAGAATTTGTAGACTGTACAGCATTTTCATAGTTTATGTTACTTGCCTCTCACAATCATGTGAAGTATTTAGGCCACTTGATTTTACATTAGAATTGATGTACATTCCCCTCTCTGCCACTTAGCACCTATTTGGCTTCAGGAAAGCCACTTAGCTTCTTTGAACTTGTTTTCTCATCTGTAAAATTATTCTTTTTTTTATTTGGTTCTAGTAGAATTAAAATAAGAAATTATATTAGAGCAAAATTTTTGTCAGCAATAAAGCATGTTACCAACACAAGCAACTATTTTGCAGATGGAGGGACTGAAGCTGGAAAAGACTGGTAATTTTTTGAATGTTATATGCCTAGTAAATCTTAAATGCAGATATCTGATATTAGTATACAGATGGTGCCCAACTTAATGATGGTTTGATTTACAATTTTTTGACCTGATGATGGGTTTATTGAGGTATCAAATGCATTTTTAACTTATGATGGATTTATTGGGACATAACCCCACTGTAAGTCCAGGAGCATCTGCGTTCTGATACTGCATTCAGCTCTCATTCCACTAGGTGTTCTCTAAAGCTCCTGTCATTGCTCCAGGTAATCTTAAAACTTAGCAACTCCATAAATTATACTCTACATTCTGCTTAGGTTTTAACACAATACAACAGATGCCCGATGCAGTGATGGCTACAAAGGCTGTAAGTACTGAATAAATATTCTGCCTGCTTGAGTGATTACCTTAAATTAATAATGAAATAAAATACACGTTTTCACCAGTCTTATATAGTTCCTCACCAAGAGTAATCGTTGCATAGTGGATACAAAGTAGGGTTCTAAAATCAGACAATCCCAGGTTTAAAACCAAGCTCTGCCCTTTATAAATTGTGCAACCCTGAACAACTTCCTTAACATCTACGAACCTGTAATTCTGAATATGGATGACATTCCATAAAATCACTGTAAGAATTAAAATCATGTTGTATCAAAAGAGCTGAGCACTATGTCTGGCATATGATATGAACTGCATAAATGTTACCTATTTCTATTCTTTGACACCCACTGTCTTTCTGTGCTATTGAGCTCGTTTGATTTCAAGGAAGACTGTTTGAAATTATAAGAGAAACATTCATTCCCCTTGCTAAGGGCAAAGATTTG
>NW_016107536.1:2688141-2703750 GCF_001604975.1 Cebus imitator
GAGGGAGACATAAAATTGGAAGCAAACTTCCCCTTGAATTGGTGTCTCAAAGGTATTTGTTTCTTTGCTAGGAATTTTTTTAAACATGAAGAAGTTGATTTTTTTTTCCCCTCTAAGATCTATTAGTGAGAAAATAGAATTCTTCCTTCTAGTCCTGTTTGGTATAGACATAGAATATATCAGTTATAGCATACCCTGATTAAAAACACACTTGCCTCTAAGATAGAAACTATTTGTCTTGTTCAAAGACCAAGAGAAAAAGGAGAGTTCTTAACAAAGACATAATTAATGGGGAACTATTGAATTGGCCAGGGCCAGAAGATTTTTGGAAGAACAGCTATGAGTCTTGTTTTTGACTACTAGGGATAAAAAAACAGAAGCTGAAAAAAATCACACCCCCTACTGCCCTTAAGTAATGAAAAGGACCTCCTGTTTAATTCCTTTCTGTCACTTACTCCCAAGGGCCTCCACCTCCAAACCAGCAGTACAAGAGTAATTTTCTGTTAGAATCCATCCGGAAAAAAAAATGCTTTGTTGCTAGGTTGTGTCTTGCCTGCCTCAGCGTGGGGGCTTGTTTTCATGCCAGGTCTCAGCAAACACCTGAAGAGACAAGCGTATTTTAGAGGAGCTGACGTCCCAAGGTATCGAGCTGTAAGCTCTTTCCTCTACCAATCTTCGCACTTCGTGAGAATAAAGTCAGCCAAGGACTCAAAATAAACGTTCTAAACACTCTTTCCTCGTTACTGACCCTGCTGTGGCTCTCTATTCCTCAGCCACCTGACCTTCTTGTTCAAAGCTTCCAATCAATTCCCCAGCTAAGTGCTGTCTCTCTGGAATTGAGGGCAGTGTTGAAATTTGAAAGACTGACATTTTTGAACACCTGGGTGAGAACTTCCTGGTGAGATAAGACAGAGAAATAATAGAGTGGGCTCTTCAGCATTCAGGAGATGGATACACAATGATTTAAAGGGAATAAGAGCTTAATGCTTGTGGCCAATATTCTTCGTGCCAATCCAAATATATCACACATTCTTTAATTGTGTTGTGCCCAGGTAAAGTAATACTTTCTCAGTGTCCAAAGATTTTATGCTCTTCCACCTTCATAACCAGAGATATGTGTTTCTCAGTTCTGGCTGAGAGTTCTTTTCAAGACAGATTTTTTTTTTTTTTTTTTTTTGAGACGGAGTCTCACTCCGTCACCAGACGCCAGGCTGGAGTGCAGTGGTGCGACCTCAGCTCACTGCAACCTCCGCCTCCTGGGTTCAAGCAATTCTCCTGCCTCAGAAGACGGAAAATTTTTAATGGCAAAGTAAATATTTTTGGAGTTTTATTAATGTTTATGTCACAAAGTCCTGAAGGGGAGTTTCTACCTTAGGGAGAAAAAAATAGGGTAGGCCTCTAGGAATCCCAATTGCATGAGAAACAAAGGAATCTCCCTGCAGAAACCGAGGTGAGAAATTCAAGTCACACTCACACAAGTGTCAGAAGCAGTTTTCTCCTGACCTCGTAGCATGCAAAGTATCTTATTATGGAGGAAAAGAGAGCAGATTGATACCAGTGCCCTGTGGGGACCTGGGAAAACTGACCAGGCAGCAAGAGCATTTCCTTCCTGAAGGGGACAGGAGCACGTATGTATGTAACCAAGAGAGTGGGGAAAAGGAAAAATCAGCATAAGTAAAACTCGATGGGCCAGATGGAGTCCAATCAAAGAGAACCCAGGAACAGAACACCAAGATTGTAAGGTAGGGACCATTCTCAGCAGGTAAAATATGCCCATTTAAGATGGGACAAGGGAGATGTGAAGCCAAATAGAGTCCCACAGAAGAGACTAGGTAAACAGAAGATGATAAGGCCAGGATTCTTAGTCAACTGTCAGGCATTCAAAATGAGGCTACATTTCCCAATGGTAACCACAGAAGGTCCAGGCAGCAGGTAGCTGAGGTCAGGACCATTCAAACAAACTAACCCACACATAGTGTGGGCAGATTCATTAGGAAAGTCTCAGGATCCATATGGGCACCAAATTCCAAATTCATCATTAGGTCAATGGCACTAGGAGTGCTGGGAATTAATGTGGGAAGAATGAAAGGAAATGGACTAATAAGCTTAGTTCTAGCTAGTATTTGCTAGAGGATGGTTTTCAATTGTGCCACCAGGTTTGGTTCTTATTGAGCCTGGTCCTGGGTGAGCCTGAATTTGCAGTAGCAAAATACCTCGCATTAACCATTTTATCTACCCTCTTGGAAACCATCATCACAGTATCACATGGGGGAGTGATTTTAACCATTTTTCACAGTTCTGTTGAAGACTTTCAGGTAAGATGACAGTTAATGGCATTTATAAAATGATAGCTATGGCATCTATAAAATGGCCATAGCATGTCTACCTTTCAAAATTATTGTGAAAATTAAACATAATTCCTGTATGGTTTACAGCTATGGTGTCTAACAATACTATGTACTCATTACATAGTAATTATGAATAATAACTATTATTATGAAGCATAGCATCTTTCCCCCTCTTAGCTAATAATTAAAATGCCCAAAGAAATATATAAATAGGTCAGGTGCGGTGGCTCATGCCTCAAATCCCAGCACTTTGGGAGGCCAAGGCGGGTGGATTATTTGAGGTCAGGAATTCAAGATCAACCTGGCCAAAACGGTGAAACCCTGTCTCTACTAAAAATACAAAAAAAAAAAAAAATTAGCCGGGCATGGTGGCATGTGCCTGTAATCCAAGCTACTTGAGAGGCTAAGGCGGGAGAATCACCTGAACCCAGGAGGCAGAGGTTGCAGTGAGCCAAGATTGTGCCACTGCACTCCAGCCTGAGTGACAGAGCAAGACTCCGTTCTATTAAAAAAAAAGAAATATAAAAATACAGAAAAACCCAACATCTGCAACAAAAAATAAGCAAAAGTTCCAAGAAGTAAGTAGATATTCTACTTGTGTTGGAAACAGCTAACTCACAGTTCATTATAGAGAAAACAGGATGATGCCTCAGGCAGTAGATAGGACAGACATATGCAAAATGTCATAAATGTTCATATTTGAAGGAAAAAAACTAAAGCTAAATGAAGGTTTACAAATGAGGAGTAAATTCCACTTAACATCAGTTTCACCACCACCGAACAACAGCACACGAAAGCAATTGTTCTAGGAGAGCTAAGGAGAATGTCAGCAGGTGATGAGGCCTCTGCCACAGTAGCTACTAGGAGTCCATTCACAGCCACCCCATAGTCATGATTCTCAAGCCTAGCTATGTGACAGAAGCATTTAGGATCTTTATAAAATATTAATGCCTCGTTATTTCTTCCCAGACATTCTGACTTAATTTTTGCAAACAAGTTTGGGAACATTGCACTGGAACCGTAGGCCAAGATGAAGTAAAACCGAGAAGAAGGTTTGGCTTCTAACTCAATAGCTTCATTGTCATCGAAAAGAAACTGCAGTTCAACAACAATCTTGGTTCCCTCTCCACTCCCTTGGGCAGCAGGATCATCGAATCACTGAATGCAGCCTTCGATGGAGCGGAGTGTAAGGGGACCGAGCAACCTAACACCAACACAAACACCATGATAAGGCACCTCTCCAGCCACCCTGCAGTTTTAAGTCAAGCATCAAGCTGGGAGAAAGCTCTCTGAAAGCTCTCCTGAAACAAATATAAATGAACAGAGCAAGCACTGCAAAGCCCATGAAAAAATTATGCATCATAAATGAGTGAGAGAACAGTGTACTCATTAGAATGAGAAAAAAATATTTTTGGAAAGGAGAAAAATGACAATTTGACAATATCTATTTTGTGCTACTAATAAAATTTCAAGACAAGGAGAATTTAATAAGACATGATGATCACGAGTTAAGACGGAACAGTGTGGCAGAAAAGAAGGTTTAAAAATTAACTGTACAGAAATGGACAGTATCATTCCTCCAATTCTGTGCTGTCCTTAGTATTTGTTTGTTTAAGCAATACATTAAATTAAAAGGAGATTGCAGGACAAAGGTTGTGATCTGGGACTTATAACATTCAAAATTATTAATAATTTTGCTTTAATGTCTTGTATTCTCAGAAATGCAAGACATCAGAAAGACACTACCTGAGGTCATTTCCAAAAAGAGAGAAAGAAAAAGACAAAGTCTCCACCTGCCAGTCAAAAGAGACTCATATTTATAAGCAGTATATAATTCTAGACTGTACTAATATAAATGAGGAAATGAGAGGGAAAAGCTAGAAGGAAATGAAATTATACCAGTGTTTTCATATTACAAAGGTAAGAACACAGATATTGCTAGTGTTAATATTATTAAAGGAATAGATATACTAAAAATGTATATATACTTTCTAAATTACTTTAAAGAAAGTAGAAAGCATATTTTTAATGGAAAAACAAGAAATCACACAAAATATTAAAAATAGTGACACAAATGAAACTAAACATATTAAATATATGATTCTCCCAATCTTATTAACTGATGAATTTTCTCAGATGGGATTATAAGTACATATGTGCTTGTCTGAAACAGTCACATCTCAAATAAAGTGACAAAGATAACAGTAATAAAGAAATGAACAAAGAGATACAAAACAATAAAAAAGAAAACAGAAGAAGGGTGGAGTATTAATGTAAGGCAGAATTCAAAGCAAAAAAGCATTAAAAGACACAAATGATGCAATTATGTCTTTGATAATAAATATAATCCAAAATGAGGACCTATGTCACCCATAGATGTTTATGCATCAATTTTCACAGCATTAAATCAAAACAAAAATTATCAGAAACACATGGAAAAACAGAGGAACTAAAAAAGGTATGAGAGACTTCAAAGGAACATAAATCATTCTATTATAAAGAGACATGTACACGTATGTTCACTGCAGCATTATTCACATAGCAAAGACATAGCATTAACCCAAATGTCCATCAACTATAGACTAGATGAAGAAAATGTGGTACATATACACCATAAATACTATGCTATATAAAATACTATAAAATGCATGAAAAATAAACAACAAAAACAAAAACAAAACAAGATCATGTCCTTTGCAGAGACATGGATGGAGCTGGAAGCCATTAACCTCCACAAACTAACACAGGAACAGAAAACCATGTTCTCACTCAGAGGGAGCTGAACAGTGAGAACACATGGACACAGGAAAGAGAATAACACCCAGGGGCCTATCGGTGGGGCAGGTGGGTGGAGGGAGAGTATCAGGGAAAAATAGCTAATGTATATGTTGTCTTGATACTTAGGTGATGGGCTGATAGATGCAACTAACCACCATGGCACACATTTACCTATATAACGAGCCTGCACTTCCTGCATAAGTACCCAGAATGTAAAATAAAAATACATGAGTGATTTTAACATAACCTCTTGTAGTTGATAATCAAGCAGTTGTGTATGTGTGTGTGTGTGTGCGTGCGCGCGCATATGTGTGTTGCAAGAAAGAATAAAAAGTATCTCGATAATCGAATGTCCAAGCCATCAACCTCTAAATCAAGAAATATATTTAACAGCATTGGAAGTGGCAACACCAGGAGCAAAGAGGTAAAGACAAAAAAACACACAGTCAGGAACGGTAGAAGTAAAAGCAACAATGAAAGAGGGATGCCACTGTGTCCCACAGAAGGTATCTGCCATGTTCACAGTCCTAGTGAGACAAGCATTACTGAGATGCCTTGGCCTTCCGTTTTTCTCTCCAGGTTGGTGGCTACCATGCTTATTTATACCATCACTCTCTTACTAAAGCTAAATGTGATTCTTTACTTCTCTCCCTTCTACCCAACACCAATGTCAATATCAGCGTGGCTTTCAAAATGAGATCTGCAACTACAATAAAACTTCGTTTAATGCACCAACTATCCTATTTATTACGACCTTGTGACATTGTGAAATACGTATTTGGTCTCCTCCTCTGTTTTCTGGCACACAACACCTAAAACTCTTGGAATCTCTTAAGTGATAAGTGCCTTTATAAATGATAGGGAAATGACTGGTGGCTGTGGGCTCCTGAATAGTGTCAGGATGGGGTCTGGTTGCCAAGGGAACCAATCAAGTGACTAGAGGGGAGAGACTTTCAGCCCTAACCGTACCTCAGAGGAGGGAAGAGAGGCTAAAGATTGAACTGATGATTACCAGCCAATGATTTAATTAGACATACCTATGTAATGAAGCCTCTATAACAACCAGAGAGAACTGGATCTAAGGAGCTTCCAGATAGTTGAATATGTAGAAATTGCTGAAAGGTGGCACACCCAGAGAGCTGCTACTGCTACCCAGTCTGACATCTACCAGGCCTTGTAGCTGCTGAGCTCTTGAAATGTGGTTAGAATAAACTGAGATAAATGTAAGCTGAATTTTGAAGACTTAGTGCAAACAATGAAAATGACCTCACTATTTTGTATATATTAGATTAAATATATTGTTAATATAAACCATACATGTTTATTTCCGCTTTTCTAATGTGACTACCAGAAAATTTTAAGTTAATATGTATGGCTTGCAAAACAGCTTTGACCCTCTTGTGAATGTAATACCACTTCAGAAATTCTAAGCCATATTAGGAATGATCAACTTGCAAAGAATTAAAGTGTACCAAAATAGGTCATATCTGAAGCATCTACTGAACCAAACGCTGTGTGTTCCCTGTGATTATTCTGAAGGCACATTAAGATGTTGTTGTGACTTAGCATAATTTTAATAAGTATTTGTACTGGTGGTGGAAAAGAATAAGAACATGTGAATTTCATGGCATATGAAGCACCCTACTCAGATTTCTTGGTTGCAGGTAATAGAATCCACTCTGGATCTTTTAAGCTGAATATTAAAGATATTCGTTAGCTCACAGAATCATGAGAACACCTGGAGTAACAGAACCAAGACTCGATTTTCAAGAACATTGTTGTAAAACCAAAAGATGAATATATCCACCAGCAAAACTGAAGCTTGTTGCTAAGCCTGTTCCCATTATTCATCTCCAAAGCAAAGCTCCCTGAGAGGATGTCTACCAGGAGGAGCTGAAATCGATGTCAGCATCCTAGCAGCCAAGAGGTTGATTCTGAATTATATATTGGAGATTCGGGACTCATAATATGGAAATTTTGCTCCAAATTGAAAGAGCATTCAAAAAATGATGATCAGGCCAGGCACAGTGGCTCACACCTATAATACCAGCACTTTGGGAGGCTGAAGCAGGCATATTACCTGAGATCAGGAGTTCAAGACCAGCCTGGCCATCATGATGAAACCCTGCCTCTATCAAAAATACAAAAAAATCAGCTGAGTGTGCTGGCACACCCTTGTAATTCCAGCTACTTGGGAGGCTGGGGCATGAGAATTGCTTGAACCTGGGAGGCAGAGGTTGCAATGAGCTGAGATCGAGCCACTGCACTTTAGCCTGGGTAACAGAGTGAAACTGTCAAGAAAGAAAAAAGAAGAAGAAGAAGAGGAGGAGGAAGAGGAGGAGGAAGGAAGAAGGAGGAAGAAGAAAGAAAGAAAGAAGAGGAGGTGAAGAAAGAAGGAAGAGAGGAGAATGAAGGAAGGAAGGAGGGGGGCAGGGGGAGGGGGAAGGAGGATGATGATGATCAGGCACAAACATGAAAATTATCTACTATGTGGAATAAACTTCTTTTCTGAAGGCAAATCTCTTTTGAGTATTTGTCATTTTCTTTTTTTTTCCCATTTATTTATTTTATTGCATTTTAGGTTTTGGGGTACATGTGAAGAACATGCAGAATTGTTGCATAGGAACACACATGGCAGTGTGATTTGCTGCCTTCCTCCCCATCACCTACATCTGGCATTTCTCCCCTTGCTATCTCTCCCCAGCTTCCCACCCCCCAGCCTCCCTCCCCTATTTCCCCCCAACTGACCCCAGTGTGTAGTGCTCCCCTCCCTGTGTCCATGTGTTCTCATTGTCATTTTCTTTGTTATATGAAATGAAATCTAAAACACTATCCATGGGAAAGCAAACTGGTACAACCTTAAGGCACACACACTCTGAAAACCCCACATTCTGAATGAATCTATTTATATAAAGTACAGAAAAAGGCCAGACTAATCTACATTAAGAAATACCAGGAGAGTGACTGTATATGCCAGGTGAGGACTGACTAGAAGGGGTAATAGAATAACGTTCTAGACGATGGAATTGTTTGATACTCTAATTGAGGTCATGGTTAATTTTATGTATGCATTTATAAAACTCACAGAATTGTGAGGTCTGTGCATTTCAATCTATGCAAATTGTATTTCAATGAAAAAAATGTTTAAATATAGAATGAACAGCTTTATAAGCCTTAGCTTAGTTTTTCAGTTACCATGACTCTGATACAGAACTTTTATAAAGCTCTTAACCCTGCAGCTCAGGCCTCCACAGCCCTCCAAAATTTTTTAGTACAAGGAGGCACATGAGGTAAACCAACAGGCAGGGAAGAAGCAGGAGAATGGGAATCAATGACAAAAAAGTCTTGAGGACTCGTAGATGCATGAGCAGCTGTAACAATGCCATAATCAAGCCAGAGCCACAAGAACTCATAAATACATTCACATTCAACTCTACAGCTACATCCTCTTCCTATTTATTTGCCTGGAATATTTTCTTACTACTCTTTTCATTGATCCAAATCCATAGTGGTCATGTGCGGTTCCGTCATCAAGGAGCAAAACACCCGAGAAGGTATTTTAAACCTCAGGGTCAGCAGAAAGCTCCTCAGCACCCTATGTGTATTGTTTACAATTTAAATTTAAAAGTGCTGGTGGGCTTATGGTGGGATCGTAATACTTTCTGTGGTGCTGGTTTGGAATAGAGCAGTTATTAATGAAATCTTTGTGTCTTGCTAAGCTGCTTTCCTGGTTCTTTGTCAAAAAGCAGGCTTTGGTTGGGGCTTTTTTTCTTTTTGTCCTGCTCCTGTTCGCACTTCTGGGTTTCCAGTTTCTCCAACTCCAAGTCTGGGATATATGAGACAGAAGGAGAACTCACTTAAACTCAACTCACCGTGGAAGCAACTGGGTCATAAGTACCCTCATCTGTCTCCCTTCTCTACAGCTTTCCAAGGCTTCTTATGCTTGCTTTAATTTGAAGGCCAGGGTTTTTAATCTGTGCTTATCAAGAGAACTAGGAAAAAATGACTCCATCTTTTCAAAAGCAAAAGTCTCCCTGATGTGCCTTTTGTCACACCTTTTCTAACTCCGTATCGTGGTTGCTTACTTATCTATATTTCCCAGATCGTGTGGTTGCCAAAACAGTGCTACAGGACAAACCCCTGAAAACTCAGAGATTTTAAAATCCTGCTTTTATATGGCCCGTGAGTCCATGGGTTGGTGATTTAGACTTGACACTTCTTCTAAGCTCTGCTGGGCTCATTCACATATCTGAGAGTGGATCAGCTGCCAGCTAGAGTCACATGGCTTTGTTCCATCTGTTTCTCATATCCCTCTAGGAGGCTGATCCTGATGTAAGCTCACAGTTAAAGGCAAAGGTGTAAAAATAGAAATAAAACAGTGCATATGGTTTTTCAAGTCTCAGGTGACTCCCATCTGCTAGAATGTCATTGGTCTAAGCAGGTCATATGGCCAAATGCAGAATCAAATTGTGTGGAAATAGACTGTCATTTTAGTGAGAGGAACTCAAAATCACATAGCAAAGCAAACATAAACAGAAAGAGTGAAAAACTGGAGCCATTCATACAATCAGTCTACCATGTTGTTCAAAAGGTAAGCTCCTCAGAGCAAGGCTAGCTATTCCTTTTTTTTTTTTTTGAGATGGAGTCTCACTTTTACATCTAGGCTACAGCGCAGTGGCAAAATCTCGGCTCACTGCAACCTCCACCTTCTGGCTTCAAGCTATCCCCCCATTTCAGCCTCCAGAGTAGCTGGGATTACAGATACCACACCCAGCTCATTTTTTAATTTTTAATAGAGACAGGGTTTCACCATGTTGGCCAGGCTGGTCTCAAACTCCTGCCCTCAAGTGATTTGCCCACCTTGGCCTCCCAAAGTGCTGGATTGCAGGCGTGAGCCGGTGCCCCTGACCTATTCTGTCTTACACATTCTTGCATGCCTCATATCTAAAGTCCTAAAAGGCTCAGAGTAGTTATCAATAAATGTTAACTTGCATGAATGAATGAATGAATGAATGAATGAATGAATGGCAACATTTAAATTTACTTGCCAATCAGTTGAAAATAAGAAGAAAGATTCCCTGGCTTCTAGACGTTGTTGTTTTTGTTTTGGTTTTGGTTGTTTTTTTCTGTAACTTCAGTTCTCTGTTGTCTAGAGGAACACTGGTAATACACATTTTAGCAGGATATTTTCTACTCAGGAGATTCTAGCAACATTTTTTCCCAGGAATGTGAACTATCCACAGCAGCAAGTTTCCTCGCCTTGTGTGCAATTCACCATCAAAAAGATGTTGTATGTACCAACAATGAACATGAGATCTGTCTAGAAATTTCAAAGCAGGCAGCATTGCTCCCAACCTCAAAACACCTGTCTTGTAACATATTAACCTGGTTGCTGCCTGGAATGAAACAAAGTCTTTTTATATTCGTTGAGACTTGTCTACCTTGGTGTGCAGATAGGCCTTAGCTTCTAACTCAGATGATTCCCCAGATGTCTAATTTTCTCTTCTCTTAAGCTGGTCTCTTTCAGCTTGTTCACAGCATAAAAGGCACTACTATCTAATAATGATTCTCATACTTCTGGCGGCATCCTCTTGTCAAAGTTCATACAAGAGCACATACTTAGGCAATTGCTAGATATGTCCATGTGTCTTTAAGTAAAATGATGCAATATACATAAACCAGCTTTCATAAAATATTTATATAGCAAATGCTAAAATTATAGCACTCATTTCTTTTCAGGTTCTGCAGACTTAAAAAAATGTAAGATGATTGTAGACATTTCCAATGATTTATATATACTGTTTTATACAGAAAGCTGTAACACATCATGATTTTTCCCTGCACTTCTGAAGTCAATGCCACCTTGCTCTGCTGTAAACTCTCTCTCAATGACTATGACAAAAGTAATTTACAATCACACTTGAAACTTCTAATTTCCTTTCTAAATGTAATGGTACGTGGTAAAAGATACACAGCAGATTGTGTCAGGGAAAATTTGAACAAGTTACAGTTGGTAAAAATAAAAACCAAGTGCTGCAAAAAGAAATGGTCTTTGTTTAACTTTCGAAAAATACCTAGAATGCAGCTGGTCACTGTAAAGCTGTTTTTGAAAAGAATCTCATGCCATTGGAGAGAAAAGATTATCTTATTCAGATTGAAAAGAAAATAAAGTTGGTGGATTTTACCATGCAGAAGACAGGTGATAAGTTTTCTGCCTTTCTTCCTGCAAAGAGAATAAAATAAATGGTAGAAAATGAAGAGAACATGAGACAAACTTTTCGTATTTCCTCCTTCCACTTTGACATCTCTAATCTGAACTATTTCTAGTCCACTACCCACCTGTTTTACATAATCAGAGTGACTCTTAAGAAATACCTGAATTAAAAGCAAAACCTGAAGTGGTTACTAGGAACCAGTTATGGAATCCATAATTATTAGAAAATAAAAATCATCCATTATGCATCATTGACTTGCAGGGATTTTTATTTATTGACTTACCAATAAATATTTAATGAACAGCTATTGTAAGCAAGATATACTGATATGGCAAGGAGATATAAGGATAGATCAGGGCACAAAGAGATTAGAAAGACTAGAGAAAATGAAACAAATGGCGGAAAAGTGATAGATGAGATATAGACAGATAAGATAGATAAAAGAGAAACAGATATAGAGGAGAAAAAAGTATAAAATACAAGAGAAAAGAGAAGAAGATTGAAATGGTGGAACGCAAGTGCTGTGGGAGGTCAAAAGGGAAATTTCCAGCATCCATAGGAAAGTTGCCAAGTTGTAGGTTAGGATACAGAGCGGAAAGAAAAAAAATAGTTTGGACCTGCGGTGATGAAAAGCTCTTTCAGGGGGACAAAATGCAGCTTGAACGAAGAGAAAAAGCAGGGAAGTCTACAAAGTAGGAAAGTGTGAAAATATTTAGAGAAAAGGAAGTGGTTCTGTTTGGTGGCAGCACAAAGAGTATGAGGAAATTGCCAGAAAATAGGTTAGCAAGGTAGTTCAACTTACATTCCAGGGGTGAAACATTGCATAAAAAAACAGTGTCAGAAACCAAAAATAAACAGTTTATTTCTCTTGCCTACTAAATTTTAAGTATACCTAATTATAAACTTTCTACATAAACTAACAAGGATGATGAAAGCAGTCACCAAATAAACAGCAAGTTATTTTTAAAATAAAAATATATTCTTGCCTTTGGGAGCCTGAGGCGGGCAGATGAATCACTTGAGCTTAGGAGTTCAAGAGCAGCCTGGCCAACATGGAGAAACCCTTTCTCTACTAAAAATAAAAAAATTCACTAGGCGTGGTGGCACACATCTATAATCTCAGCCACTCAGGAGGCTGAGGCAGAAGAATCTCTGGAACCCAGGAGGCAGAGGCTACAGTGAGCCCAGACTGGGCCACTGCACTCCAGCCTGGGCAACAAGAGCAAGACTGTCTCAGAATATATATATAATTATATAACAGACTATAATATATAGTCTAATATATATATATTCTATTTTGTATATTTATAATAGACTATATTATATATACATATATACATTCTATTTTGTATATATATTATAGTCTATTATATAATGAATCTCATTTTTAGATATATGTATATATCTACATCTACTGATATAGTATCTATTATATCCATTTTATATATAGATATAGATATCTATTCTTGCTGTATTCCCAATACTTTCTCATGTATAATGCCAAAAAGCTGCATGAGGTTTCTCCTCTGGATGTTTAGGTGCTGTATTGAAATAATTTTCCAATCCTATCAAAAGATACATATCCCAAGGCAGAGCAAATAGCAAAGGCTAAATAGAAAAACACACATCCACAGCAAAGAGAGACAGGAAGAGAAATCAATATTGATCTAGAAGTCAAGAAGCTATCTGAAGAATTTCTGGTTCTTGCTATATTTCGGCCTCTTTTGAAAATTGGAGGAAATAAGCCTGTAGCATCCAAAGCTGTGTAGACAGATTTTTATTGCAACTTCATTTGTTTTACCAGCAAACCCAGAGCAGAGAGACCATAAAACTTTCCATGTAACCCAAATCTTTGGAAGGGTTTATAAATGGAACTATAAAAACTATACTGAAAACTGATTCTTGGCAGCCGGTCAACATCTCTCCATTTCTGAAATTAAATGGCACGGCCTCTCCAAGAATGGGAGATCAGGGGACAATCAAAAGGCTGCTGCATTATTCCTGCAACTATAAGCCAGATGGTTCTAAAGTCAAATGTTCCACACATGAGTAAGTCATGGCTCTAAATGAATTACTTTGGGATCTGCAAAACAGAACTTGAAGTGTCCACGCCATTGAGATACATTCCACTGCACCATCAATCTTAGAGTGAAATACTTACCAGCTCATTCAACATTTTACCTAAAGAAAAATCATGGTGACAACAGCCCCAAAGAGCATGTTTAGGAAAAGCATAATGTACTCTTTAGTATGCACAGGGAATATAGAATCCCAAAGCATGTGTGAAAAAAATCTTTTCATTCAGGGAGGTGGGGACTAGTAGACCAGTAACAGGTATGTGTTAAAGAAATTGCTCCTAATAAAGTGAATGCTATAGAAGCAACAAGGGTTTAATAAAGTACAGATTCTAGAGCTAAAGTCTATTTAGTGAAAACAAGGGGCCTAAGTGACCTGAGCCATTCTGCACATCTGATTAAAACATTCTGGCTATCACCACGGCCCTCCTGACGGTTCCCTGTGCCTGATGCATTGCTTTCAAACCCGTGAGTGCAGGTGGCCCTGAGATACCGAAGCCCCCAGCTTCTTGGGAAACAAAGAGCAATGGCCTTTTCTTCTGTGTGACTTTTAGAACTGTGTCATAGCTGCAAATGGCAAAGGACAGAGTTACAGCTATTAGTATTCCATCTGTAAAATAAATACACATGCATACACATGTGCACACACACAGAGTACTGTTTTACCTCACAAGCAGTCTGGGCATCATCATCTTAACACTGTGCCCAGAGATCAGCTCTCCTTGTATTCCACCAGATAGGACACTGCCCTTCTTTAATCAAAGACAGGAGTTCCAGCTCTTCAGAGCATCCTCTAGGACAAGATTTCTTCCTTGATGGTTCTCAAGGATTTACTCTCTATAGCATGGCTGCCACAATTACCTTCATTACTTCCATCAAAGTCTTGCTCATGGTTTTCTTTTTCCTCTGGAAAAAAAAGGAGCAAGTTCCCACCACAAGGCCAGTTCCAAGGTCTCCGCCTAAGAGCAAGGGCTAACGAGAAGTGGAAGAAGCCCTGTACCTCTTTCAACCTCAAGGCCTGTCTCGTGGCTCATCCCACTTTTAGGATGATTGTTTGTGGGAATGCACAGCTCCTTCTGGGGAAACCCATTACCACCTACAAGTGTAGAGCCATGCCTTCATGGCTTCAAAAGTCAATCCCAAAGTAAGACTTGGAAACGTGTTCTTTGGGAGCTACTTGTTTACTGTATCTTATTTAGGATCAGGTGTTTAGACTCCATTAGCCACATTTTGCCAGACATCTTCCTGAAAGCATTTGAACCAGCTTTCATACATTCCATTATAACAACCAATGTCAACAAAGGCCCATCTACTATCTATTATGAACCAGGCCATCTATGAGGGATGGGAAGAGGGCTGTGTAAGAAGTAACCGTGCTCCCAAAACTCACTCAATATTTTACCTAAAGAAAAATAATGGTGACAAAATCCCCAAAGAGCATGTTTAGGAAAAGTGTAATGGTAGGGAATGATTTCGTCAGGAAAATGAGATCCACACATGAAAAGACTTGTGAAATTAAGGGAATACAATGTGATAAGAAGTAAACGAAAATGTAGGCAAAAAGCTCACCTTGCAAAGAAGGAAACTTGACTCCTGAGTATCTCATACAAAGGCCTTTAAAAGTTAATAGCATCCAAGGAGTACCTGTGTTGCATTTTTGGTTGATAGATCAGAAAGAAACCAAAAAGCTTTTTTTTTTTTTTAATTTTTTTCTCCTTGGGGGCAGGATTAAGGTATTTCAGAGGGAAGGTCTGAAAATCCTTCATAAAAATGCCTTTAGTAGTTCTCTGTGTACCCACTGATGCTTCTTCTTGAACCAAATTTGATTTTAATAAGCAAAGGGAATGCAGGTTAATTACCCGGCAGAGTTCGTGGAAATGGCAGACTTAGAATTATACTTTGACTTGCTGTCAGAGTAAATTTCACCTGATCATTATTGAAAGAGAACAAATAGAGAATTCCTTCAGGAGGTTTTAAAGGTCTCTCTTCTTCCATTTCCCCAGATCTCCCCTTCATCCTGTTCATTCTCCTAACACTAAATAACATGCTTTGAAAGTGATATGAAACTTGGGCTGGGTATGGTGGCTAACGTCTGTAATCCCCACACTTTGGGAAGCCGAGGGGGCAAATCATGAGGTCAGGAGATCAAGACCATAACTGGCTAACGCAGTGAAAACCCATCTCTACTAAAAA
>NW_016107536.1:2704547-2738720 GCF_001604975.1 Cebus imitator
AAAGCTGGAGGCATCATGCTACCTGACTTCAAACTATACTACAAAGCTACAGTAATCAAAACAGCATGGTACTGGTACCAAAACAGAGATATATACCAATGGAGCAGAACAGAGGCCTCAGAATTAATGTCACACACCTAAAACCATCTGATTTTTGACAAACCTGACAAAAACAAGCAATGGGGAAAGGAGTCCCTTTTAATAAATGATGTTGGAAAAACTAGCTAGACATGCACAGAAAGCTGAAACTGGATCCCTTCCTTACACCTTATACAAAAATTAACTCCAGATGGATTAAAGATTTAAACATAAGACCTAATACCATAAAAACCCTAGAAGAAAACCTATGCAATACGATTGAGGACATAGGCATAAGCAAAGACTTCATGACTAAAACACCAAAAACAATGGCAACAAAAACCAAAATGGACAAATGGGATCCAATTAAGAGCTTCTGCACAGCAAAATTAACTATCATTAGAGTGAACCAGCAACCAATAGAATGGCAAGAAATTTTTGCTATCTACCCATCTGACACAGGGCTAACATCCAGAATCTACAAAGAACTTAAACAAATTTACAAGAAAAAACAAACAACCCCATCAAAAAGTGGGTGAAGGATATGAACAGACACTTTTCAAAAGAAGACATTTATGTATCCAACAAACATGAAAAAATGCCCATCATCACTGGTCATTAGAGAAATGTAAATCAAAACCACATTGAGATATTATCTCACACCAGTTAGAATGATGATCATTAAAAAATCTGGAGACAACAGATGCTGAAGAGGATGTGGAGAAATAGAAACACTTTTACACTGTTGGTGGGAGTGTAAATTAGTTCAACCATTTTGGAAGACAGTGTGGTGATTTCTCAAGGATCTAGAAATAGAAAAACCATTTGACCCAGCAATCCCATCACTGGGTATATACCCAAAGGATTACAAATCATTTTATTATAAAGACGCATGCACATTTATGTTCAGTGTGGCACTGTTTACAATAGCAAAGACCCAGAACCAACCCAAATGCCCATCAATGATAGACTGGATAAAGAAAATGTGGCTCATATACACCATGGAATACTATGTAGCCATAAAAAAGGAAGAGTTCATATCCTTTGCAGGGACATGGATGAATCTGGAAACCATCATTCTCAGCAAACTGACACAAGAACAGACAACCAAACACCACATGTTCTCACTCATAAGTGGGTGTTGAACAACGAGAACCTATGGACACAGGGAGGGGAACATCACACAACAGGGCCTGTTGGGGGATAGGAGAGCTAGGGGAGGGATAGCAGGGGGTGTAGAGTTTGGGGAGGGTAACATTAGGAGAAATATCTAATGTAGATGATGAGGGGATGACGTAGCAAACCACCATGGCATGCGTATACCTATGTAACAATACTACAGGATCTGCACATGTACCTCAGAATTTAAAGTATAGTTTTTTTAAAAAGTTCATAGAAAAAAATAGAAAGTGATAGGAGACTTTGCAAAATCATTCCACTTCTAATATTTGAACATCCACAATAGAAATCCTTAGTTTTCCATTTACCTTGACTTGGTTGACCTTAATAAAGCAAACCATAGAACAAATATAAGAACTAGGAAGCTCCATGATTGTGAAAATAATTTTCCAATCTCCTCCATGAAGCCACACGCTAAAAGGTATTCTTACTGATCTGATTATTTCTGTGTATGGAATACTAACAGTGCTTGGGGATTGCTTTACTAAATGAATCCCTAGACTATTTCTGTGCCCTGTGGTTTGCCTTAATTGCCTGAAGAATATCATTCCTCCTCAACTAAAATGGGAGCTTCTCAAAGGCTCAAGAACTTGCATTTATTTTCTGTTCTTCTCAACATATGTAACACTGGGCAAAATTATAGTAGACATTTATTATACATATGTAATGGACTTCTTGGTTGAAATGCATTCTAAAAAGTTGGAGGTTTTTTTTTAAATAACATCTTAGAAGTTTGCTTTTCTTATCCCTTTCATGGTATTTTACACAATGGGTGCAGTATTTCTTAGTAGATCACAGCATTTGTCTACAATTTTTAAAGCCACATTCCCATTTTTCAACACCTACCTTCTCCCTCTTTTTTAATATTTAATGATTTATAAACTAACACAACTTTATTTTGAGAAAAAAAAATAAGAGTCTTTGTCTATGGAAATTGTTAAAGACAAATAATGCTTTTAGAATATGAACAGCCACCAGCCACTATCACCCTTGATTTATTTATTTGTCTCTTAAGGTTTGTAAAGAACATATTCTTAAAGAGTGTAAGCTAAAAGGCAACTAGTTGATTCTCCAAAGGTAAGAAAATTGACATGCGTATAAGAAGCCTCACTGATATGAGCTGTGAACTGTGGGATCACTGAACCTCACAGTATCTATCAAAACATATCTATTCCTTTACACTCTGTAGAATTATGAGTCCTAAGGGTAACTGATACACAAAAATAAAATAAAATCAGAAGCTCCAAACACTTAACATATTCGAACTAACAGTACCTATAGTGTCACAACCAGAGAACACAAGAGCAGCCAGCAGGTGGTAGAAATATCAGGAAACAAACAAGGTCAGTATAAGCCAGCCAGCCAGAGTTCTATGGAAAGCAGTAGCTGCCAGTAGCAATTAAGTCTATCATTTTTCCTACCTGGAAGTCACCAAAAAGAAATGCCTGTTATACCAGGAGTAACTTGGAAAATACAAAGTTGGTGAAGAGGTAGGATGTCATTTAAAAATGTAAAAGCCTGTAATAATCTTCTTAGGAAAACTTCTCACTCTTTAAGAAAGCTTCAACAGTAGATCCTGCATGGGCCACATGTATCTAAAATTACTTAGATCCAGATAGTTCCTCTTTGACACTTTATGGCAAACTGAAATCTATCTTAAAAAAAAACACTGAAGCATTGACTTTAGGTATTTAATTGCCTATTGAGATTATAACTCAATGACCTCATCTGATTTGGAAAATACAAAGAAATAGTTGTTTAGGTAACCATGTATGAGCCTGAATTTGATGGAATTTAATCCTATATATGGCCCTGACTCTGATGGAATTTAATCCTATACATGGCCCTGACTCTGACCATTGATGACATGTTGGGTTACATTAGTTCACTTTATTTAAAAAATGGAAAACATTAATACTTTCAATAGAGATGAGAGTCATCTCTATGCAAGCAGGTATCTGCTTGCATATGAACATCATTAGACTTGATGATACTTCGACTACAAAAAATATGACTTCCTATGTTTAAAAAAAAGAGAGGGTGGGGGGAGAGACAGTCTTGATTAGACCTCTGTTGCCAAATCCTAAAGATTTTAGGCCCTATAAAATGAGACACTGAAAGGATTATGCACCATAACAAGGCCATTCTGGGCAAAGTCATTTCTATTCATCTCCATTACGTTGAGAGTAATCTGTCCAAGACAAATTAACTGCCAGAGGAAGCTTACCAAAATGTATTTGTTCCCAAAAGCTATAACGTATTTATTTTACCTTTAGTCTCCATTTGCCAAAACCATAAATTGAAGTGTATCTCCATCAAAGTTCATGCCAAATAACAAGTCTCTCCTCTGGCTGTCATTTGAGAGATGGCTCCTCTTCAGGTTCCTATTTGCTATGTGCAAAGACAACTTAGGCAATGAAAAGTCAAGAGATAAATAATTTCTGAGATTTCCTGAGTTGACTGTTTTGATCCCAACACTGCTCTTCACTGGAATTGCCAAGTCCCTCTTCCCACAACAGCAGAACTATCAGCACCAATGCGCCTGGGAGCAACATACCTGCTCTGGAAGTTAGCATGAGTTTATATGAAGACTCAAGGCTGAGACCTACAAAACTTGGGTTAAAGTTAAGTTGATTTTGTTTGTTTGTTGTTTTTTGTTTTTTTATCAAATGAGTATGACCTTGAGTTTATCACCTCATATTCTGGGTGGATGATCCAAAGAATTTTTCTTTGAACGTGCTCCTGAGATATTATAACAATCCATTGCTGGGAGGGGTCTCAGGGCCCAATTCCTACCCACTTGCACTTGAACCTTCTCTAAAACAACCTGGAAAAGATGGTCTTGAAGCTTATGCCTGAAAGCCTCCATGCCAAAGAACAGCCCCGACCCATCACCAAAAAACCAGCCCTGTTGCCCTGTTTGTTTGGTTTGATTCCGTTGTGAAGGAGCCTGCAGGCTGTACAAGAAGTGTGGTGCCAGCATCTGCTTGGCTTCTGGTGAGGCCTCAGGGAGCTTTTACCCATGGCAGAAGGGGAAGCAGGAACAGGCACGTCACACAATGAGAGTGGGAGCAAAAGAGAGAAGGGAGTCGGAAGGTACCACTCTCTTTTAAACAACCACATGTCATATGAACGTATTACCATTCATTACCATGGGTAGAGCACGAAGCCATTCATGAGGGATCTGCCCTCAGGATCCAAACACCTCCCACCAGGGCTCATCTCCAACACTACGCATTACAATTCAACAGGAGATGTGGAAGGGATGAATATCCCAAGTCTATCAGTAACACTATTTAATTTTTAAAACTATTTCTAGGGCAGGCATGGTGGCACATTCCAGTAATCCCAACACTTTGGGAGACCAAAGAAGATGAATCATTTGATGTCAGGAGTTCGAGATCAGCCTGGTCAACATGGTAAAACACCATCTCTAGTGAAAATACAAAAATTAGCTGGGCATGGGGGTGCATGCCCATAGTTCCAGCTGGTAGAGAGGCTGAGGTGAATTGCTTGAGCCTGGGGGGCAGAAGTTACAGTGAGCTCACATGGCTGCCACTGCACTCCAGTCTGGGCAATAGGGTGATACTCTATTCCCCCCCAAAAAAACTATTTCTAAACTTACATTTCTGATAATTGTCATCCGCCTTTAAATAATCTGCTATTCCACTGTATTTCTTGATTCATGAACTTGAAACAGCATTTACTGACTCACTATTCCGACAAAAGATTTAGCTCTCTTAATGTCATCCCAAGCCTTCCCTTAATACTCCTGCCTGTATAATTCTTTGCCTACTTTTTTTGCTTTTTTATTAATTACTTTTATAACTTTAAATGTTTACCATTGTATTTCTTTTCACAGCAACTATAAGAAGTATCTCTTGTCTTATTAAGATAAAGGTTATTCTGATTTACTAATGTTTCAAAGACCACCTGATCTTATTTGCAGAGATAATGTTTTCCTAAATCTCAGCCTTGTAAATTGTCAAGGTTAGTAATATTTGCATTCCTTTCTAAGACCATACCTGTCTTCGGTGCTTTATCTACGGTTTATTATGAAAGCAGGAAGTAAATCATGTTTTGTTTGTTATTCCTCTTCTGAGCACTGCAGAACCAAGTTGTTGCTTAGGATGACTTTGCCGGTTTTGCACAGCTTTTGAGATTTTTCTGGAGTTTCTAATTGTCTTATTTCTTTATATTGTCTTTAATAAATTTTTAAGTAGTTCTACCTTCCTAGGGATCATATGAAATCTAGGAAACACCATATTTTGCTAAATGCCTCCCTGTTGGAGCCTCTGTTTTCTGCCTTCTGTCTGCACTCTGGACTGCTGCTTCTAGGCCTGTTGCAAAGCTGCATCCTGGTACTCCTGCTTCTCTCAGTCATACTGGGTCCATGCTTCTTTGAATCCCATGCCTTCCACACTCTTAATTAGTCTCATTTTGCTTAAGAAAATCCTCCAATAACATTCTAAGAAAGTGTGAGAAGTAACTTCCTAGTTTCTGTACATGCCTCTATTTTTTATTCTCTACTCATCCAGACTGAGTGTTGGAGTTGGTACTTTTTTGACAATCCTGGAAAATAATTTTCCCTCAGACCTTTGAAATCTCTTTTCTATTTCCTTTCAGCATCTAGTATTGTGGATGTAAATGTAACACTTGTCTGAGTCTCGTTTCTTTGTAGGTGACCTGGCTTTGCTTTCTGGGAGCTCTGAGGATCTCTCATCGACTTTGCCATTCTAAAGGTTCACAGTCATTTGTCTGGCTGCAGGCCTTTCCGCAGTTCCTACGTGTTTCCCTCTTCACTGGATCCTTTCCATCTTTAGGCAGTAAACTTTGGTTCTTATGATTTCTCCTTTAGTATTTTTCTATAATGTCCTTGTATTTTCTCTGAATCTCATTTTAGTCAAATGTTCACCTCCAATTTCAGTCCTCCATGTCCCTCATCTTTTCATTTATCTTTCTCTCTACTTGTCTTTTTTCTATAAAGTTTCCTCAAAATTACACTGCAACTGTATAACTGAATTATGTATTCATAATTATGTTTTTAATTTCCAAACACTAATTCTCATTATCTAACTTACCAACATTTCAAGGATTACCTGACCTCATTTGGAGAGTTAGTATTTTCCTAAATCCTTCTAAGGGCACTGAGTTATTTTAAAGGTGACTTCTAAATCCTGAGTTACTTCAGTTTTTGTTAAGGTCACTTTCCTTGAGTTTTGCTTTCTTTTCTTCTGGAATACTGCAAACCTGCCTCATACTTATTGGTGAATTCCATGTGTGCCAATAAAAAATCCATCCTCTGGCTTCACTTCTGAGTCATTTGGCAGGTGGCTGGGGGATTCCTAAATGCCAGGATGCAAAAGTCTTCTAGAAGCCATGTCACAATCACATTGACTTCCCTGATTGTTGCAAGATAGATGATTCGATTTCTTCAAGTAAATGAATCCTTTCTTTTTTCTAATTTTTATTTTGGCCTAGGGAAGGCATCATACTTGAATGTCTAATATGCTGTACATGGAATAGAATAACAGTGAGGGCAAATAATTGTTTTATATGAAGATGTCCAAATATGTTATCTTATAGAAATCCAACATCTCATTCTTTCCCTTTCTCATGCCTGATGTATTAAATCCAGTAACTCTCCAGGAAAGTTAATCCTAACTTTTTTTTTTTAGATGAGTCTTGCTCTGTCGCCCAGGCTGCAATACAGTGACATGATAGGTCACCGCAACCTCCACCTCCCAGGTTTAAGAGATTCTCGTGCCTCAGCTTCCCAAGTAACTGGGACTACAGGCACACACCACCACACCTGGCTAATTTTTGTATTTTTCGTACAGACAGGGTTTCACTGTGTTGGCTAGGCTGGTCTCAAACTCCTGGCCTCGACTGATCCACCCACCTCAGCCTCCCAAAGTGCTGGGATTATAAGCATGAGCCACCGCACCCAGCCTGAGTCTCAACTTTTACTCTGCATCAAAATTCCCCGAATGGCTTAGTAAAACACAGGTTACTGGGTTCATCCCCAGAGTTTCTGATTCAGTAGAACTGGGATAGGGCCTGAGAATCAGCATTTCTAGCAAGTACCCAGGCGACAATGAAACTGCTGATCTGGGAACCTCAATTCAAGGGAGAGATACTCCCTTTTCAGCTGACTTCATTAGCCCCATCTAGTTTAGAGCCCGATTTCCCTCACTCTATTTCATCTGCCATCTGTCCTTTACTTTCCTTCCATGTTCACGAAGTTACTGAAATCTCTTTTCTACTAATGGTCCACCACCCCACCTTATGTTAGAGGGAATGCTTTGTTTTGTTTTGGTTTTCCTTGATTGTTTAATTATTTATCATCATTTTAATAGCTTTTGGAGAAAGAGAAATATGCTCATATGCTGTATATATCAGACCATGTGATCAGACTGCCCTGTTGAGCCAAAGTCATACACATAGCTCAATGAATCAATATGTCCCTAGCACCAACATATCTTTTTTTTCAGATCTTACTTCCATATGTGTCCAAAGCTCCTATGTAGGTTTTTTAAAGTTTAATTTTTAAAAATTTTATCCTAGTTGTAAAACTTTTATATATCTGAAAATATGGAAAAGGAGGTGTTTGGGGAATTGAGGCTATTTTAAGTAACTCAAAAATAAAATGTGGAACAGATAGGTTGGCTGTTTACCAAGCCCAGTTTCTTTTCTTTTGGGACACCCAGAAAGTTTACATTGGTTACTCATTCTTGATGATGGGCTGTGAGTGGAAATCATGTATGTCATCTTTAGGCCAGTGTGGTTAAGAAGTACATGCACCTTCTTCACCCTTTCCCCCAACAGCCAGATTAACGAATAGTTCTCTGAAGCCCTGGAGAAAAGGCCAAGACATAGATGAAAGGAAGCTGGGTCCTTGAATGACTGATCTCAAGGAAGGACAGAGATCAGGAATGATTCCATTGGACTATGTGCTAAGCCACTGAAATCT
Source organism: Cebus imitator (assembly GCF_001604975.1). NCBI lineage: Eukaryota > Metazoa > Chordata > Mammalia > Primates > Cebidae > Cebus > Cebus imitator. The sequence goes on from NW_016107536.1 coordinate 2,712,778, forward strand.
TAAATTTCACATTGCAGCAAGTTGATTTATCCTAATAAATTAAGTGATAAAACAAGGCCCTTCTTGAGTCTATAAACATGCTTGGGAGAAATTAACTTGCATTGAGGTGTAGTCTGTATGGACTTCTGTGTTATGAAAGCCTCAGATCCACATAGAATTTCACCACAGCAATGCATTAAAGCATTTTTGGCTGGCATATTGCGTAAAATTTTGTCTTGTAAATCTATGGAAACGTTCTTTTTTCATCTGTAATTTAATAAAATGTGACAATTATAATGAACTGATTGAGATTCTAGATAGAAAGTGCTTTCCAAAAATAAAAATATCACTAAAGTGCCACATAATAATTAACTTTTCTTAGAAGCAAAGGTGAATTCGTGACCATTTAAAATTTTTCCTTTATCGATTTGTTAATTGAACTTGTGAATTTTAGATTCTTCCCTGGCAAGCATCTGATTCAAGGTTGTTGGAGATTTTAAATTGGCTCCCTCAGCTCAATTTATAAGTTAGTGCCACTGCATTGCTAAAAGAAGCTTAATTTTTGTATTACTCAACTTTTAAAACACTAAAAGTTTTAATTAAACATCATCGGTGCTTTTAACCTTTGGAAATTCTGAGGATCTAACTGCAGTATGTCGTAAGTCATCAAACATGATTGAAAACCCTGCAGGCCAAATGAAGCTAATCACGCTTATTCCCATTTTAGTAATTGAACCACTGGCTTCATTCCATGAAGTTGTTATACTTTAGCCTGAGCTTTAATATTAAGATCTTCTCTATAAAGAGCTAGAAAGAAAGATAATTTGAGAGCACTTCAGTTCTTCCAGAGGTGACATTCAATAAGTCATTTGCAAAATATTAGATTTCTGTATTTCAGCTAACAAAAAAATATTAAGCACATATGGTACACCCCATAATTATTATAGTATTATATTCAAAAATAACAATAGGCCACAAATGACACTCAAATGACACAACCAAGTTCTTTTAGAATCCAGAAGAGGCAAAGGTCACCTCCACTTCCTGCTTTCTCAAGACCTTTATTGGCGGAATGACATGTCAGCTGAACTCAAAGACCAATAGGATTTCAATAGGCAACAAGAAGCAGGAAGTAATAACATTTCAGAGCAATAAAATAGGACCAGAGAAAGACAAGAAAGCCCACAGCAGTTTAAAAGCCACTGAGTAGTCACTGTGAACTGAGTGTGAGATTCATCAGTAGGAGAGTGGGGAAGAGGGACAGAAAAAGAACACACAGTGTTCTGAATTTCAAGCAAATCCGGAAAAATCACAAGCCAAAGAAATAATATATTCAGAAACATTAGAAAACCTGCCACTAATTACCTACTCAACTTTTCTAGAATTCTTTTCATCAATATAGTGACATGAATAGATTTCCCATACCTAGGTGTCATAATTGTTATGAGAACTAAAATGTGATAAGAAAGTGAAAATGCCTTGAAATTTGCGTAGACTGCATTGGAAAACTGCTGGGTTCATTGAGTCACAGCCTACAAGATTGAACATTCACTCAGAACCATTCTATGTAGCCAGCCTCAGGGGTGTCCCTCTTCACATTCTGCTTCCAGCAATTCATGTGAACCCAATGCTCAGGACCCTTTATAGCATCCCAAACTAGCTCTCAGCCTATGTCATTGCAGCAGACACTCAATCTCTTTCACCTAGTTTCTTTCTGAAAATTGTTCAGAAATTTATACCTCTCCATCAGTTAGTTGTAGAACCGTATTTTCAGGTTTATTTAGTCACTGAGATCACATGAAAAGCTGAGTGATATCATGGGCAATGCACAGCCTTCGGAATTAGGCAGAATGATTTGTGACCTCTGATTTGCCCACACTTACTAGCTATGTGTCACTGAACAACTTCCTTAACCTCTGTGAGGATTTTTGTGAGACACGGGAAAATATGGTTTTTCACAAGTTGTCAAATCTAACACCTAATAAGTTTTAAATGTTTCATTCCTTCTGTCTTCCCTACTATATAAATTAAAAATTCAGTTTTACTTTACAGCTTTAAAGCACTATGATTAGTGATAATTTATAAGCCTTTGACTGCTGCAAACCATGTTCTCTACTTCTGTGCTAGGATGGTGATGAAAGAGGAAGAGGAAGAAAAGAGGAGAAAGGGGAGGGGAAGGAGAAGAGGGAGAAAGAGAAGAAGGGTAAGGAAGATTCTAAAAGAACTAACAGTAAAGCACATTACTAGAGTAACTTGGACTCCACTCAGAATCTAAATTCTGGGGGGGGGGGTTTGTGTGTGTGTGCGCACACGCACACACATATGTATGTATGTGTATATATATTAATGTATTTATTAATATCATATTTATTTATATATATACATTTACATTTATATTGTATTATATACTTATTTATTTATTTTTGTTTATTTTTTTGAGACAGGGTTTCACTCTGTCACCCAGATTGGAGTGTAACAGCATGATCTCAGTTCACTGCAACCTTCACCTTCAGGGTTCAAGTGATTCTCCTGCCTCAGCCTTCCAAGTAGCTGGGATTACAGATGTATGCCACCACGCCCAGCTAATTTTTTCTATTTGCAGTAGAGACAATGTTTCACCATGTTGGCCAGGCTGGTCTCAAACTCATGGCCTCAAGTGATTCACCTGCCTCAGCCTTCTAAGAGGCTGGGATTACAGGCGTTAGCCACCATGCCCAGCCTTAATCCTGTCTAGTTTTATATGATCTCAGAGCTATGTATGCCTCCTAGTACCCAATCCAAACTAAATTTAATATAAACCTCAAAACTGACAGCTGTTGCTAACATTATTATATCCCATTTTATTTTTATCTCAGTAACCACTCCTAAGCTGGATGAAATGAATGCATCTGAAGTTTAAGCAGGTGTCCATGCTAAATTTTGCACTGAATTTACAAAGAGATTAAGCATGAATTTCAATGGGGTTCCATGGACTTTTGCCCTTCCTTCACTGTTTTAGAACTGAGGTTAACTTATTCATGAATAATGAGATAACGCCAGAGAAAACACTTCACTTCTCAGATAATTCCGGTAAATTATCTGGTTCATTCTGAAAAAAAAAAAAAAAAAAAAAAAAAAAAATATATATATATATATATATATATATATATATATATATTTATCTCTTTGGAAAATATAAAAATTAAAAAGTTTTACATGGTTAAATACTATCTTGTATCTTTATCATAGCACTAGTTATATTTTTCCACCAAGTTTTAACAAACTATTATGTTATCGTAATTTTAAATGACATTTTATCATTATATTGACATATCAAATAATAGCTCATATTATCAAATAACTTATTATTATGTATAATATTTAGAGTGAGTACTGACTTCAGCTATAATCAAAATATAAATTTAACCAATCTTTGGGGTCTTATTTTACTTTAATGATGAAAACACAGGGTTCAAATTGTAACCTGTTTGACCCACTACTTGACCAATATCATTCTACCATACATTGTTGTGTAAGATTGTAAGTGGAGACTGTTTCCTCTCTTTAAAAAAAAAAAAGAAAAATGAACTAGAGAAAGTCACTGTGATATTTTTGAAAAACTAGAGTGGTTATCACTGGGCAGCATTTAAGTGTTCCTTAAACCAGTCCTGTTGCAACTGGCCTCCTTGACCAGGGTCTGCCTCTGAGGTGTTGCTTTACCTCTAAACAGCCTCCTCTTGTTGCACCTGACAACCTTCTTCTAATATCACTGCATTTTCCAAGGTCACAGCTATTGAATCATAAACACAAACATGTCTGCAATTTGCAATGCAGTCATCATTGTGCTGAGAGAATCCTAGAGCAGTCCGTTTTCTGAACTCACACGCCTCTCCTATTATCTCATCAAACCTTTCAAATACTTCTTGCAAGTACTTCTTTTTTTCTGCATCTCAGCTCTGTATCACCTACACAGTGTGGCACTAAGATCACTGTGACCACAACTCCACAAGAAAAGGAAAGGAATACAGGTTGGGACACACAAAACTAAACAGAGGAGAAAATATCTCAGTTTTAAGTATAAGCTACAAAACTGCAATTTGGTTAAAAGAAATATTCATTTTGTATCTTCAGAGAAAGACAGCCAACTAGAAGCCCCAAGCTCTCTGCCTCAACTCCACAGAAATAAATAAATAAATAGATAAATAAATAAATAAAATTTTAAAACATGACATTTCAACCAAAATAACTAAAGGAAAGCTTTGGAGAAAGCAAAGAAGCAACACAAATCCTGCAGAGTACAGGAACCCAGGATGGCCACCTAGGGAAGAAAGAAAAACACCTTGCCCCCAACACCCCATCTCCCCATTTAAGATCCCAGCTTGGAACCAGGAGTGACTACTTCCTGCAGGGAAAAGGTAAGCAAGAGGATGTCAGCAGCCCCATCCAACACCACAGACACAGGCAGTCTTCACTACCAAAGACTCGTGCAGTCCTCAGAGACTGTGCGCCCAGCTGAAGGAGCTGCCCAGAGGCCAAACACTGAGCTATTCCCAAAGAAGGATCCAATGCTCTGCCCATTCCCCATTCCACCAGCCTGTGCTGCTACTGTGCTGCACCATCTTAGAATCAGAGCTATTACTAAAGTGAATTCGGCTCCAGGAGTGAAGACCCATGCATCCTTTCATTCCTGAGGCTTTGCTGCCCATGCACAATACCCACCTAGTAGCATGCCATCCATGGGCCAAGCTGCTGCTGTACCTTACCCCATAGGGCCAAGCCACTTCAGAGTTGTTCCATATCCCCACAATCCAGTCATTTGTGTCCCCACCTCTGTACAACCCAGCTAAACTGGTGCCCCAACCCCACGAACCTCGACCCTCCTGTACATCACAACAGTCACCCCCAGCACTGCAACTGAGACAGCGTCCAGTCCCTCAAAGCCCTCAAGGTTCCCACACACCAAAGCAGTCAACTCCCACACACAGGACACAGATAAGGCAGCATCATACCCCAAGGGCTCTGAGCCTCTGCCATACCCAAGCAGTTATACCCCTCAGTACCACAGCTGACATAGTGCCCCAAATCCTATGAGACAGAGATTATGCCAACCCATGTAACTATATATTTGGGACCAAGCAGATACAGCACCCCATATCCTAGGGAATCAGAACTTAGGCTGAGCTGTGCCATGTTCACTGTCTCCAGGATGAACAGCCATAGTGCTTTGCCCACCTGGAACTGAATTTGCCCCCCATAGTCCAAGCTGTACCCCATAGGTGAACAGAGTCACTGTTGCGCTGTTTCCCTCTCCCTGTTGCCCAAGCAACAGTGGCATTTTTCCATTCTTGGATCCTTACTGTTGCTGTATCTGGCCTCACAGAGCCTGGGCCATGACTGTGCCCCACCATCTCAAGGTCCAGAGTCACTAACACATGGTACCTCATCCCCTGGAGCCAGAGCTCTCATTGTTGGTTGGTTCTGAATTCCAAATTGCAGCTGTGCCCTGATCCCCAGGACCCAAGCCTCTGAAGTATCCTTTCTTCTCCTGAGCTATACCAGTGCAGCACCCAGCCCCACAGAGTCAAAATCACAGCTACATACCAGACCCCTAGGCCACAACTGCTGGGGTATGTCCCAGAACAACAGATCTCAGCTTAGTAGCACATCTGCATCCACCTGTGCCTTGGAAAGTGAACCCTTCACTTTAAATTCCAGATGCTACCATAGTTTCAAAAGACCCTGAGCCCAGGGATTCAACTCCACAGCTGTTCCAAGCATCTGTGCCCTAAATCCCAGAACCACTGTGGCTGCCCATTGACCATGTCAGACCCAGCAACAAGAGAGATCTCCTCAGCTAAGACTGCCCTTCAGCTAAGATATCCTGTTCTAGGAAAGACAAGAACAGGAGGATCCCTAAAGCTTTTATCCTAATAACCTATGCAGCACCATCACTGCCACAAACTCCTGCAGACTAGACCACTGAGGCATCTACAGTCATTTCCAAAGTTAATCACAGCTGAAGAGGCAGCATAGTGACAGCACTGCTTCACCCACACAGAACCACAACCATTGCACCTTGCTCAACCAAACTCCTCAGGCCCATCTGCAAATGAAAGTCTTCTTTTATGAAGCCACTTTGTGAAATTTGGAAGAGGTGAGAAATGCAAGAAACATAAAAAGCAAGTAAACATAACATCACCAAAGAAACACAATAATTCTCCAGTAAATGATACCAAAGACAAATATAACAAATTGCCTGAAAGGGAATTCAAAATAATGATCTCAAGAAACTCAGTGAGATATGAGAGAATAAAAATGGATAATTCAAGAAAATTCATTATCTGAATGAAATATTCAATAGAGACAGATATTTAACAAAGAACCAAACAGAAATTTTTGAGCTAAGGAATTCAGCAAATGAAATAAAAAATGTAATAGAGAGTTTTAGCAGCAGACTAGGTGAAGCAGAAGAAAGAAACTGTGAACTTAAAGACAGATATTAATTTTGAAATGATTTAGTTAGAAGAAAAAAATAAAGAGTTCAAAGAACAAAGACTATGGGACTTACTGGCCACCATTAAGTGAACAAATAGTCACTTTATAGAATTTAAAGAAGGCAGAGAGACAGAGAAAGGGACAAAAAGCATATTAAATGTAATAATTGCTGAAAACTTTTCAGATTTTGGGAGAGAAATGCATATGCAGATTTATGCAGTCCAAGTTTTCCCAAATAGACAGAACCCAAAGAGGTCCTCTCTAAGGCATGTTATAATAAAACTGTCGAAAATCAAAGACAAGGTGAGAATTTTTAAAGCTGCAAGAGAAAAATGTCAAGTCACATATAAAGAAATCCACATTAGGCTATGAGCATACTTTCCAGCAAAAAACCTTGTAGGCTAGAAGAGAATGGAAGATATATTCAAAGTGCTGAAAGAAAAACAAGTTGCCAGAGAATAATGTTATACCCAGCAAATCTGTCCTTTGGAAATGAGGCAGAAATAAAGTCTTTCTCAGGCAAGAAAAAGCTGAAGGAATTTATCATCACTAGTCCCACACTACAAGAAATGCATAAGGAAATTCTTCAAGAAGAAATGAAAGGATGAATCAAACTATCGTAAATACACATGGAAGCATAAAACTCACTGGTAGCGGTGAATACATAGTCAAAACCATGATACTCCAATACTGTAATAAGAATGTGTAAAACATACATATCTCTAGTATGACAGCTAAGAGTCAAAATAGTTAAAATAACTAAAGCTACAAAAAATGTTAAGGAATACAAAATATAAAAAGATGTAAATAGTATCACCAAAACCAGATAGGTATGGGGAGGGTAAAAATACTGATGCAACAGAAGTGATTATTAGATTAAAATAGATTATAAACAAATCAAATTTTTTTGTAAGCCTCATGGTAACCACAAAACAAAACAAAAACCACAGAAGATACACAAACAATAAAGAGAAAGCAATCAAAGCTTACTACAGAAAATTATCAAATCACATGCATTGCTACAATTTATACCTTAAACTGTCTATTATATTTTTGCAGTGTAAAAACAATAAAAATGCATTTACATCGTCTAACTTGTTCAGCATGTGCAGTGGTCTACATTCCTTTGTATAAATGTGGATCGCCATCTGTTTTAACATTCTATCATTCTGAAGAACTTCTTGTAACATTTTTGGTGCCAATCTGCTGGCACTAATTTTTTTTTTTTTCTTAAAGAATATTTTTACTTACTATACAACTTTAAGTTCACAGTTTTTATTTGTGGCACTTTCAAGTTCCTTGTCTTATGGCATACATTGTTTCTGACAAGAAATCTATCTTAATTTTTATTTCTGTAACATAATGTAGCATAAAGAAGTTTCTCTGTCCATTGGATTTTTGCTTTATCATTGGTTTTCGGCAGTTTGATTATAATGTGTCTTGTTGTGGTTTTCTTTGGGTTTATACTACTTAGGATACAGTAAAATTTATCTATCTGTAATTGATATTTTGCATCACATTTGAAAAAATGTTGGCCACTGCTTCTTTAAATATTTTCTCTGTCCCTACCTTTGCCCTAGTTGTTCTCTTTCTAAGATTATAATTACATGGATGATGGACTGGTTTTACGCATGCGTCAACAAATCTCTTCAAATTTTTTTTAGCCTTTTATGATCTCTATGTTTCAGTTAGTGTAATTTTATTATACTGACTTTAAATTCTCTGATTCTTTTTCAGGGCCTCATCTGCTGATAAGCCTTTCTAGTAAAGTATTAATTTCAGATATTACCTTTCTCAACACAAAAATCATTTTGTATCTTCCGTCTTCCTCTTATTACGTTTATATTTTCCTTGAAATCCTTACATGTATTTATCATAGCTGCTTTAAAGTCCCTTTTCTGCTAATTCTATTTCTTGATAGATTTTTATCCTGGTTATTGGACATAATTATAGCTTCTTTGCATATCAAGTATGTTTTTCTGGATGCAGAATTTATAAGTATTACTCTACTAAGCATATGGATTTTAACTATTTTTTAAAATGTCAATTTGTTGTTTTGGTGCCCCGCTAAGGTACATGTGGGCCTCCTTAATCCTTCCGAAAGTTATTTTTAAGGTTTGTTAGGGTATGCCTACAGTACCCTTTACTCTGATGAGTTTAGAAGTACTATTAAGGCATGATCCTTCTTAGCCATCCACAGAATGCTTTGTTCCATGAGGTATCTCTTCTGTGGCTCATAAAAACTTAAACATACCTCACTCCATTGTGAGTTCATGGACTCTCACCCTCTACACACATACCTTAGTGATCAGCCAAGATCTCAATAGGATCTCTACACATTTCTGGATATCTCTGCCTAGCTCCCACCTCTCCAGTATTCTTTCCCACATACTCCAGCTGCCTCAAGCTCCCCAAACTCCAATCTCTGTCTTTTCAGCTTTGGAATCTTTCCTTTTTCTGCTTGGATTCCTTTTTCCCACACTACAGTTAGAAAGTGCTTTTAAGCAGAAAACCAGGGTAATTTTCTTGCTCATATAGTTTTTAACCCTTATCTCAAGGATCTCAGTTCTGTGCTGTCTGTTTTCCAATGTCTGCAAACACTGTTTTTTATTTATGCTTAGTTTCCTAGCTGTTTATGGCAGGAGGGAAAAACTGATAGCAGTTACTTCATTGGGATAGAAGTCAAAGTTGAACTTTGCCATATTCCATAATGATGTTTTTTAAATTTTGCATAAAAAGAAGTAAATTTGACTCATCTCTAATTTCACTACTTTGAGATATCAGCTATCATTATCATACATAGGTTTTTTATAAATATGCATAATTCTTATACCCCTAAACCTAGACCATATAAACTAAGCTAGCTTTGCTCAAAAAACTCCCCATCTTCTCATTCTGCTCTTCATATTCATGTTTACTAATGCTTTGATCTTTAATAAGATACAAATATATGTCCCAAGACTTGTGTAATATATAAGCATTCTGGCCTCCACTGTAATTTCAAGGAGGAGAGCATATTGCTCAAGTTTAGGAACATATTAAGACTGTATTTTTCTGGCAGTGATGTTTCAAATGGATAAAGGCCTCCATGTTCTCAGCCATTGCCATTTTCACTCTCTGCTTTCTTTGAAGCCACCTTGGTCCCACAGCACAGCTTCTTCTGAAATGGCAGAAGATCCACTCATGTTTCTTTCTCTAATTCGGTTTCTTCCAAGTAGAAACTATGCTTGGAAAAGTTACACGAGACTCTGAATAGCTAAAGGTGGTAGCTTCAGTTAGGTAGCAAGCCTTGAAATAGTTATCAGGAAGAACATCTTTATATATTTCTCTTTCTCTTTTTCTTCTCTCTCTTCCTCTTTCTCTCCTCTAGCTTATTCAAGCTTACCTGGTAAAACAGAGTGTTTCTACATGTCCCAGACCGGCTGAAGTATAGGGTCGGTATCCAGCTAAAGTATAACCTTGCCTCAAACTGCCAGTTTTCTTTTCCTGCATGAGGGAATATAATTTCCCTCTGATATTCTTGGAGAAGAGATGTGATGAAGCCAAGAAGATCTGACTCATTTCTGGTTCCCTTATTTTAATAGCAACTTAATAGCTTCCCAACCTGAACCTAACTTCTTGCAGATATTTGTTTTCCATTCCTCACCTTTTTAAACCAAAATTAATACTTTTATGTTAAATCTTTGTATACTACTTTAATTATCTCATGGTAATTGATTTCCGGAATTTGAGTTGTAATATTAAAAAATATGAACTGAGGCCAGGCCTGGTGGCTCATACCTGTAATCCCAGCACTTTGGGAGGCCAAGGTGGGCAGATCACAAGACCAGGAGTTTGAAACCAGCCTGACCAACATGGTGAAACCGCAACTCTACTAAAAATACAAAAATTAACCAGACGTGGTCGCATGCGCCTATAATCCCAGCTACTCAGGAGGCTAAGGCAGGAGAATTGCTTGAACCCTGGAGGTGGAGGTTGCAATGAGCCAAGATCGTGCCACTGCACCTCAGCCTGGGAAACAACAGACTCTCTCTCAAAAAAGCCAGCAATACATGAACAGGGCATTATTTAAATTTTTCACAAAAACACCAAATTTCCCTCTCAGAAAGCTGTATGGATATATGTTCTTATCACTATAAAATGTGTTTATCTTTTTATTGTAACCTCATCAATACTGGTTAGCATTTATAAAAACCAAAACACAAACACTTTGCTGCCAGAATCACAGAAAAAAAATCTTATTACATTTAACTTCTGTATCTTTGATTACTTTTCACACCAATTGAGCATTTGTTCTTTGTTTTGAATTATCAGCTCAAACTTACTATTTTTTCTATTAGGGTTTTCATCTTAATGATTGTCTGTTTTTCATAATATTTTTCTTACCATTATTGATTCAGAGGTTGTCATTTGCTTATTACCTTCATTTACTGAGCAATGTTTCTTATGCATCGAAATTCTGCCATCACACTATTTTCCCATCATAATTGACCAACTGATCTATTTATACGTCCCTTTCCAACACCTGACTTGTTACATATCACAAGATCTATGCACAGTTGCAAATTTAAAATACATCTAGATACAGTGGTCCTCTAAATCACCTTCGCTCTCTTTTCTTCTTGAATCTGACACCATCTCGCTCAAAATGCAGATTGTGTGTAAAGCTCCAAGCCTTAATTAGAAGGCAGAAAGGGAATCTGGTGAGCAAAAGCACATTAACTTTCCATATCTTGCTTTTTTCTTTTCTTTCCTATATAAGTTCATACTTTATTTCCCTTTCCCAGGTCTGTCCAAGACATTGCTCTGGTTGTGGCTCAGGAAATTCCTAGCAAATAAAGTTTTCATAGGCTTTTAGCTATGAGATTACTTAACTGAGTGCTTGACTGAGAAGGATTAAAATATATGTTCAATTATCTTGTTGGAGTAAACAACAGAGCAATTTTAAAGTATGCAGTCACAGAAAAGACATGCTACTGCAAGTCTCCAAGCAGCTGCATCTATCTTGAAGGCACTGGGTTCCTGCAGCCCAGGGTGAGAACAGCAGGGCAACTAGAGGAACTTGAGCGGTGAAGATGCCTGGGCTTTCTTTCATGGGTTCTCAGCTTCTGGGGGTTTTCTATTCCTTGTGCTAGTTTTGTTTTCCAGACAGAAACAAATAGCAGCATCTAAAATGCCAATCTCTCTGAAATTTACTCTTTTAAAATTAGGCTTATAAAACAGCAGGATCTTTACTTCACAGACTGAAACGCGATGAATACACCTTCAAACTTAGGACCTCATACAAGGTACCATGTTAAACTAAGACAATATCCAGTACTGCACCAATACCAGAGTCAATGAACACCTGATAGGCAATGCTTTTGAGCACATGCAGGTCATCTTGCTCTGAGAACTGGAAACAACATGAATCTGAGATATAACAACAATGGCACAGAGACAGGTCTCAGAAGAAAGATTCACAAGGATATACAAGAAGAGACGACAATAAAGACATCTCTAACCTGTGATGATTCTCGTTTCATTAACCTTTGCTAATCCATTGTCACTGCCACATTTGTAAATGTTTATGCAACTGAATTGGTATAAATAATTCAAAACAATATTAACTTTGATGTAGAGATGGATTTTCCTCTGAAGGCAACTTGGATGGTATTTGGGGCATTACAGTCTTAACCAGAGAATGTTTTGATGTGGTATTTCTTGTGGGATTTTTTTCTTCAGCAGAATTTTCTAAGGTTCACTTTGCGAAGGGCTGGAAAAGCCTCTCTCAGAGTCAAAATAATTTTAGAAATGTATAATTACAATGCTGGAAGTAAAGAAGGATATCCTTATATTTGGAGTGAAAAATAAATCATCCTGCCCAGAAAGGAAACTTGATCCCTGTTGGAAGTTGGCGAGCAGCAGTGGGGTTGGGGGTGGGACAAGAATCTCTGCAAGCCAGGAAGGAAGGAAAGGAAGGTAAGGAAGGGGTTAAGAGGATGTGAAAGAGACAAGACAGTGGTGAGGATGAGTAATGGGCAGAGGGACACGTAGCCCAGACTCCCAGGAGGAGTCCAAGCTTTTATCTAAGGTCAGTAGTTTGGAAATTTGCCCTCTCATTTATTCCGTAATGACCTTGGAGCCTCTGGAGAAAAGAAAGCTGGTGAGTGGGGACCACTGCCTGCAGAAACATGTTTGCCCTGGCCTCAGAACATGAATGAACAATCAAACCCATCTTTAATACGTCTGCCCTCAGAATGTGAAATATTCTCTCTGCAAGTGCCATCAAAGATTCTCCTTACTCCCCAGTAAAAGTCCTCTAAAGATCTAAGACAGATCAGTTGCCTGGTCTGGTTTGCCCGTGATATATCCTAAGCGGTATTGGAGATCCAAAGCCTCTCCAGGTCCTCCCAGAATGAGGCTCCAGTGACAATGTGTCCTGCTCATTTCCTCCCCCAGAGCGAATTGCTACAGGCGGCTGCCTTTTAAGGAAACTGTCTCTGCAACCATAATCTCCCCCTGGGAGACAGCAAAGAAGCAGGAAGCTGGAAAGCAAAGGATGCAGAATACAAATTGCATTCAGAGGCAGAAGGGAAGGGGAGCCCAGCTGGGATTTCAGCTCCTGAGTGACCATCTCCATTGACCTTTGCTTCTCTCCTTCTTTATTCTCTAGTGCCCCTTTTTAGCTTTGTTCCTTTTACGCAGGAGTGTACGCTATATAGGGTATGAGCTAAACCATCAATAACCGAGACACAATGTTCCCCAGAACTCTTCAGAATTCTTAAAAGCATGAAGACACAGGAGCAAGCTGGTCTTTAGTCACCTTTCTTATTCCCGCACAAAAAAATAGCAAGTTACTAGCAGCTGCAGACAGCTCCTTCCACAGCTTGCAGATACATTTGGGGTCCACATGAATGAAGTGTTTCCTGGTGGGCTGATCTGTTTCCCTGCCCCTATGAAGGGCAGTTTGTCTGTGTCTCCTATCTGGGAGGTACACAGATACACTTTGTCTCTGAGAGCAGAAAATTGCTGCAAGGAGGGCAAGGTAGCTTTTTCAAACCCTTTATCTCTGTGGGCCCGGTTGTTCCAGTTACAGGCTGCTCAGCTGCTGCATCGAGTCTCTGCTTTCAAGAAAAAGAATAAAGGAAAAACAATCTTACTTCTGGAAATCTGAAAGCTTGTAAAATTTGCTGAATTTGCTTCAGGCAGAACCCACAGGAATTTCGCGGGTTGAGGAGGCAGACAATTGGATGTGTAGCAGAAAAATTCAAGTCAGGCCCCCTGTTTCCCAACAGCAGCAGTTCTCAGAATTTTAGATTTAAAACTTCTGAAGGAAGAAATGCTTTGTTTGAGCAAAAGAAACACTACTGAGCACCTCCACCTTGTGGATATATACCCGACACACCAGCCCATCATCACCACCACCCAAATAACTCACTGGACTGACTTAAAGGTTGTTGCTGTTTTCATGAACCAAAGATGAGCTTCAAGTATGTTTTTAAAAATTAAATAAGCTGTATGAATTATTCATTGTTTACACCCCCTCCCAAAGAGTATGGATCTGATTATATTTTAAACATTATTACTTCCCCAATCCAAAAATCAATTTCCTCCACAAAGCTTGTCATGATAACCTCAGCAGGAGGACATTTCTGCTGTGAATTGCTATTGTATTTTGGATTGGCCCTGCTACATGGGGTGCTGCGTGGATTGTCTTACAGCTAATTATGAACACAAAGACCTTTTTTATGGTGCCTGAAAAAACCACCCAGGAAACAGGAAAAAGCACCCCAGCCCAAGAGCCCTCATTCATCTTGATCAAAGTAATACTAGGGGACTGCATCAGTTAACTTCCTCTCTGACTAGGCAATTAAGGGGGCATAACTCAGAGACACTGAAAACAAGCTTGTCAAAAGCCGGGCTGACGAATTCAAATCTAATCTCAAAGCATCATGGGTAGAAATGGCATTTATCTTAATCAATGCTAAAGGTAAATGTATAGACATGGTTAGCTCCATAGAAACGAGAAAGAACATTTTGTTTTCTTCCTGGCTCTTTGCCATGAAAAGAAAATTTATCTTGAGAAGCCAAGAGGAGATAATTAAAAAGCAAATGTCAGCCCGCTTTCCAAGCATCCATTTTCAGTGCTCAACCACATGACTTTGTTCTTCCTGCAGTGTCCTTGACCAGGAGATCACTTGAGAGAGCTGCGGGAGGGGGTGATGCTGACTCGGGTGATTGCCAGAACTGTAGGCTCCCTTCTCTCGTGAGTCCACCACACCCCATTTGCCCAATCAGGCAAAGATGAGTTATCCAATGTCAACGAAAGGATGGGTGCCTAGCCCATCTTCTCTCTTTCGCAATTCCAAATTCCAAAGGAAAGAAAAAAAAGAATTGCATTTCTTTTGCAATTCCAAAGCAAGCTTCTAGAAGCCAAAAGAGAGAGGGATTATCAACCTGCTCCAATGGGTGATTCTCCAGTGCTAGTCGTTTCTCTGGATCAAATGCAATGAGGAGGGGCATGGTTCCAGAAACTCCACAGAAGTTATGTCAGCTCTGTAGACAAACTGGGGCAAAAGGAATGGATGGCTGGTCTGCAGTCCAAACCCCCAGAAGGCATTTTTTTTTCCACCTTAATACAGGGGACATACATCAGAGGCAGCAAATAAGAGGAAGTGGATGAAATAAGGTGTACCAGCTGTCAGAGGCGGGACAGGGAACCAGCCCAGCAGAGCTGCCTAGTAAGTCAGCAGACTTCCCTGTATCCAGACAGCAGCATCTGCGAAACTGAGCTTTAGCTATTTAAGTTACTGTTTCATTGTCCCACATGGAAGTGATCTCTCATGTGGGTTTTCTTTTTTTTAATTATTAGTATAATGCTTATCATGATAAAACTCATGCAAGCACTATCCTTTTTATAGAAGAAGAAACAAAGACACAGGGAAAAAAAGTCACAGTGCTGAGAGAACAGAAGGCCGGCGTTCTAGCTCTAACTTCACTACTAAATTCCCACATAATCAAAAGAAACCACATCCCCTCTCTGCATCTTAATTTAGAGGCAGACATTATTGGTTGCCAAGAGGTGTATCAGTAACTCCACATACTTCTTGTTGGCAGAACCCCAATTTTGTTTGGATAGTCAGCCTCCCCTGTGCTCAAAGAAGGTGACTACCTCCTGGCCCCAGAAGAGGTGTATCAATTGTAGTACTTTCATTCCCCTCACTGCAATTAGTATAAGCATGGATATGTTATGTAAACTGACAAATAAGATTCAAAACTACAGCAGGCCTCTGAGGATATTTTCCTTAGTCTTTAGAGGGGACACAGATGAGGACTTGCTTCTCCCTGCTTTTGGATCTTCTCTTATGAGGATATAATTCATGTTGGGAGCTGTGGCAGCCGTACTGTGATCATAAGGAGAAGTACCATTCTCACACCAAGGATGGCAGAACAAGATGATGGAAGGCACCTGTGTAACAGAAAAATTCTCACATGCCTCAGCACATGACTGCATTACAGGACTCCCCCAAAGAAGATAAAATAATGAACCTTTTATGATTAATCCACTCTTAACAAGCAGCTAAAAGGATCCTCTGAATCCATCAACCCTACTTCCCTCCCTCCAGTAACATCCAAATTTCTTTCCTGCCCTGGGTAGCACCAGGGAAATGAAAGAAGAATGGAATGCTGGGAGGTTGTCAGGAGCCAAAAAGGAACTTGTAAAAGATGAAAAAGCCATATAATGTTAAAATTGAGCATGTAGTGTATTATGTGAAAAAAGTTGTAAGAAATGCAAGACTTCATTGAAAGGAAATTAGGATGTCATTCAGAACAAACATGACACATGGGGGAATACAATGGACCTGAAGGTCCGGCAAAGACATATGAAGAGAGAACATTGCACCATCACAACCACCATGAGCATCCCTGACCCACTAGGGGACACAGCCAGGGATAAGGAGCACGGTGGTGTGGCAAGGAAGGCTTCCAGGTTAAACAGTCACTTTATGTCCTACTGAAAAGGGACGTTACCAAGGTACAAGATCAGCAGGACTTGCTTTCCAAGCACAAGTCAGAAGACCTTGCTGAACAAATCAGGAGCTGATCAAGACTCAATGCAGCAAACAAACTGGCCCAAATCAGCTAAAAGCAAGATGGTGACAAGGGCAGCCTCTAGTTGCCCTCATTATAGACACTCCCACCAGCACCAGGATAGTTTACACATGCCATGGCAACCCCCAGAAGTTACCTTATATGGCTTAAAAGGGGAGGAGCCCTTTGTTCTGCAAACTCCCTGTCCCTTTTTCAGAAAATTTACAAATCACCAGCTCCTAATTTAGCACATAATCAGAGAATAGCCTACATACGGACAGCCGGCAATCCACAAGGCTGTCCACCAGGCATAGCTTCTGCAGCCACCACTGCTGCTGCTGCTACTGCTCCCGTCTGCAGAGCGATCATCTTCCTGTACTCTGTTGCTCCAATAAACTTGCTTTCACTTTGCTCTGTTGTCTTCCTCATGACTTTTTTTTCCTGCATGAAGCCAAGAACCTTCCAGGCTGAGTCACAGTTTTGGGGTTCACCTGCATCATCATTAGCCACCAACAACACAAAGGGTTGGACTAGGACTTTCTCAGTCAGAGTGGAAGACTTCAAGAGCAGCCCGTTTAAGTAAGCCATGTTTGGCCTTTTATTTGTATACCTCTCACCCATTGGAGTAGACTTCATGCGGGTTTGCAAGTTGTTTGTGGAACCCGTCTAGATTGTAGGGCTCAGAGTGACCCCTCAAGTGTTGCCTTATCTTAATAACAGCGACTGTCACCCTGCTGAGAGAAATTTTCCAAACCAGACATAGTTGTGGCCTCCTTAAAAGTGTTCCTAAGTGTGCAGGGACTGAATTCTTTTTCAGTGATTGCATAACTAATTACTACAAACTCCATAGCAAAAAGTAACACACATTTATTACCTAACAGTTTCTGCGGGTCAGGGGTTGGATTTCCTCAGCTGGGTCCCCTGCCTTGGGTCTCAGAAAGCGCATGCTTCCCTGCTCATGTGGTTGTTTGCAGCATTCATTTTCTAGTGACTAAAGGGTTCAGAGCATCTTGCTTCTTCAAAGCTAGAAAACGGAGAGAAAGACTAGTGGGAGGATGCTAACGAGCCAAAGACTTACATGAAGTCATCATGGAATGCGACCTCCTGCCACCTTTGCCATATTTCATTGGTTACAAGCAAATCACAGGTCCCACTCACACACAGAAAGGGGTTTACATAAAGGCAAGAACACCAGAAGGCACAGCCCATAAGAGCTACCACAGACTTTATCTGCCACCAAGACCCAATCTGGTAATGCCAGTGAGTTACCATGGTTGTGTTAAATTACAGCTAGATAAATAAAAGAAGTAAGTTCTAGTGTTCTATACCACTGTAGAATGACTATCATTAACAACATACAGTTTCGAACAGCTAGAAAGATGTTGAATGTTCCCAGCACAGTGAAATGATAAATATTTGGGATAATGGATGTGCTGATTATCCTGATCTCATCATTATGCATTTATGTATTGAAACATCACTATGTACTCTGTAAATATGTACGGTATCGTGTATAAAAACTAAATACTTTTTTAAAAAGTTGTGTTTTGAAGTCCTCCAAGAACATACACTGTTCTAATCCTCTCTTTAAACCTTATTTTTCATTAGTCCAGGCAGTTGGGTATGGGAGCTGCCAGGAATTGCCAAAATCATGAGACTGAGCAGAATCAGGAATAAAATATGAACCCAGAATGCAATAAATGAAACTTGGAAATTTAACCAGTTCACTAAAATGGGCTTAAACAAAGTGTGAAAAAAGAAGCTGCAACCCTTTGAGATCAATGTACAGGTTTACAAATAAATAAATACATAGGAAAGACATCATGGATACTAGGGTCCAAGTTTTAGGTCAAGTGTCCCCTTCAAGTTGAAAGTTTTCACGGAAATGCTGGAAAAACATTGCAGTATTTTATTGAAGAACATAAAAAGCAGCAGTCAAGCAGTAATAAGTAACTTATCAGGTCATTATGCTTAATTGGTCTTATCTATAGGTTAATATCTGTTCAAAAGATCTTTGAAGATCAGGTCTCGACATGAGATTATGGGAATGAAGGAGGAAATCCAGGCTAAGTAGCAGGAGTGGGCTTCATAGCCCTACAACAGCACTAGATACTGGGAGGGAAGGGCAGCTTAGGAAGAGATACTTACAAAACCATCCTACTTAGAAAACAGATGCTTATAAAAGCCATGCCGCCTGTAATCCCAGCACTTTGGGAGGCCAAGTCGGGCAGTTCACTTGAGGCCAGGAGTTTGAGACCAGCCTGGGCAACATGGCAAGACACTGTCTCTGCTAAAAATGCAATAATTAGCTGAGCATAGTGGTACATGCCTGTAATTCCAAGAGACTCAGGAGGCTGAGGCAGAAGAATTGCTTGAACCCGGGAGACAGAGGTTGCAAGGAGCTGAGATTGTGCCATTGCACTCCAGCTTGGGCAACACGATGAAAATCTGTCTAAAAAAAAAAAAAAAAAAAAGGCCATGCCAGACAAGACAGTATGGGAAAGGAGAGAGATCAACAGAGCCCAAAGCAATTGGAGCAACCAGTTTTTTGAAAAATCAATGATTAATGAAACAAGGGCAAAAGACCAGTGTTCCTCAGCAACATCTTCCCCTTAATGAAGAGCGCCTCCACCAAAAACAACTAGGTAATGCTGAATCCTCATCTAAGGTCGCTGCTGTCCTTGAGGAAGAATTCAAACAGCACACTTATCTTTCATTCCAACTTAAAGGAGGGCGATCGAAAGATCTTTCCCTTTAGGCCAAAATTGGACATTTATAGAATTACAGCAAAGAGCATTAAAAATGGTGATTTGTGCTATACTTTCTTTGGAGCCCTAACTCTTTGGGTTCTCTCTCTCAGTGTGCTCATCTAGGAATGTTCAGATAAACCGGGGGGCTGCACTGCTGGGTCGGCATTTCCTGCAATCGGTAGCATGCTTCTGGTGGCTCTAACCTAGACTGTAGGGTGAAAATTCTCTTTGGTATCATTTTACTTGGGCTTGGACTTATCTCCCTTTGCAATAAAACACAGGCTGTGGATCTAGGGCAAATGGACAAGGAGTCTCCTCAGCTTCTAAAATAAACTTCTGAAATTCATGAGTGATTCAGCTCAACTTTTTAACCATAAGAGAGTCCAAGATTCAAAATTCAACAATGCCCATTTTTTCTGTGTCTATCCTCCTTGTGAAACTGACTCTACAGTAGAAGCCAAATGAACAACCGTGGTATGAAAGAGACATCCTATCACTCTTTTAGCAGCATCGTTTTCTAAGCACTCCCCTGTTCTCTTCAACACCTAGCAGAATCACATCCCTTCACATGAATTAAAAATGTGTGGCTCAATTCTGCTAGCAGCCTTAGGAGCCTGTGCATAAGATGTCATCCTCTTTTCTCTGGGGCTTGTGAAGCATTATTCAAGAAGAACCCTGCTCTGTCATCCTGGATTCCTGAGAGGCTGCAGGGAACAGGGCCTAGCTGACCTACAATGGGCATGCAGCATTAACAAGAAACAAGCCTTTGCTCTTTGATGGCACTGAAATTTTTTTGTTTGCTTGCTTTTGGTTTTCACAGCATAACCTAGTTTATCCTGACAGTTGCAGACCCCACTGCTTGTGGCCTCTGAGGCTGTATAGACAGAGGCAGAATCTTCAAAAGAACTGTGATCCCAGTTTCAATGTCCTCTCTGAAACTGGAGTGCTCTAAGCTTTCACCCCATAAAAAAATAGGCTGTTGGATAGTTTGTTGAGCATTATAGGATTCTATGAGCAATAAACAAAGTGACTAGGATAAAAAATTTACCCCTATTTTTAGATTGCTTACAGGAAAATTTCCCCAAGTTTTCATTTTCAAGCTAATATATGGAAAATGCCTATTTACAGAGGAGAGCGGAAGGCAGGGAGACAGGAAGAAAAAAAGATGCTTTGACAGAGGTAATTTCTCATAGGTTATAAATTATATGCTGGGTATGAGGCAAAGCTTTGCTGATGTCATAGAACAGTCAACCAGAAGACTTGTTATGAAATTTATATTGGAGAGTTGTCTAATCAGGCCATATTTATTTCTCTTAGGCAGTAAAATGTAAGCATTTTTGGAATATATAATGAAAGTACTTCACAAAACAATACAAAGTATCAAAGGGAGAAACCCTTTAGGCTGCCATTAAATTAAATGAAGGATGAGAAAGAACTATAAGAAAAAAAGAACACTCATAGAAAGAGCTGGGAATATTGAAATGATAATACTTCAATAGGAATATTACCCAAAATAGACTTTTAAATTGAAAGTAAGTAATGACAAGATAAAATCTTCTTGAGTGGAAATGGGAGCCCATAAAGGAAAAAGGAAAATGGAGTTTTGGTTTTATATCTGTTTGATTTGTGACAGATCAGTTTATATCTGAAACAGAAAAAATAAAATAAGGTACTACAAGAAAAAATAATAATAATAAATATACCAAATAACTTATGTAGTAGCTAGGCCCCCATATGAAAACAAATGTTGGAACCCTACTTCAGTGGAAAGGTAGGAACAGGTCACCTGGTTATTTGTAGAAACCTTTGAAGCAACAAAGATATAACAGAAAACAGAGATCCTGACTCCACATAAAATACAAGTTTTTTCTGGTCCAAGTGCCGGGATCACAGAAGCTCTGGGTGATTAAGTTAAAATTCTCTCTATGTTTGCAAAATTCGAGACTGTCTTCCCTTGGAAATCAGAATAAGGTAGTCAACTACAAAGCTGATAGATGGAAACCCCTCCCAATGCAGACCCCCTCCCTTTATGTTAGATGAAGGGATTGCAACGTTGGGGGAATCTGAATCCCTCAAGAGCATTAATTCAAAGCCAGATGGCTCTACAGAGACCCAGAGAGCTAAATATCTTCCCTTAGCCAGATGCTTATTCAATATCCTGAATGGATAGCCTCCTAGCATGATTAAGTTCTGCAAGAACTATTTCACACTCAGACCTGTGGAGGTTCTGACAGATAAAAGTGGCCCCAGAAGAGAAGCCAAGCCAAAGACAGCTTTTTTAGCATACTAGGAGGAAATACGGTACAGTAGTTGAAAGCATCAACTTCAGCATCAGACCAACCTAAATCCTGTCCTATTTCTGACGTCTACTCACTGTGTGACCTTGAGCAAGAATGTCACTTAATCTTAATATTCCCATCTATAAAACTGATATAATAGAACCCACTTCATAGGGATGACTCTGAAGACTAATCCACATAATGCATGTAAAATGTTTAGTTCCTGCCATTCAGTACAAAATCAATATATACCTACTATTGCTAGAATTTAAAATTTTGTGGATTTTTTTTTTTTGGCTTAAGGAATGCCCCACTCTCTTTCCAGTATTAGCTCAACAATCCAGTGTGTCTGGAGCATTTAACCAGCTAATGTTGTTAATCTTCAGCCCAGAATATGGAATCCTACTTAGAATATCTATCAGCTGTTCCAGGACTGAGTCAAACAATTAGCAGCATTGGGAATTACAAGGTATAATATCACTAGGACAAATAGAATAAAATAGCTCCCCTAGGACAAAGTGGAGGCTGCAAAAAACTGAGCAGTTCTCTAAAACCAGACTAAAGTTAAAGATCTCCTGAAATTGGCCTAATGCTATTGGATAGTCAGTCTTTGTTTGGGACCCCACTGTCCCTTTTGCTGGAACAAAGCAAATCAGGTAAGGGCATCGTAATTTTTTATTGTCCCAGATTATGGACAAAAGGGCTGTGATAGGGCTGTGACCCACAGATATCTGAGATACAGGAAAGAGACTCTCAGAGTCACAGCACGAGAGGCAGAAGAATTCTGTTATAAAAGTCATCATGGGAGCCCACATCCACTAACAGTATAGTAGCGCTTAGCATCACTTTGCCTTGGGGAAGATCAAGTGTTTGTTCAAAATATATCAGGTCTTTGAAGTGGTTAGGAACTGTGAGAAATTACAATCCCAAATTTTATTGCTCAGCAATAACTCCACAAGAGTTTGACTTCTTGATGAAATTTCTTAGCATATTACAGTGTGATAGGCAATGACATCTTCACGACACTTTGAGATAGAAATTAAGAAATTTGAGGAAACTTTGGCCAAATAAAGTGTTCCCCAGAGGGGGAAGAACATAAAAGAATGATACAGCACTGACCACAGAAAAATAAACCTCAGTGCAACCTCTTTAAGATCCTGTAAGAATTAAATACAGCAAGCCATGCCTTAGAAGCCAAATAATCTATTTTGTTCATCTTCAAATTCAGTCATACTTTTATCTTTTAGGAAGCCACTTATAACTCATATAATTAACTTTATTTGCTTGGGGTACAAATATACATTTGTTTTAGTTTTCCAATTCACATCTCTAGCTATAACATGACTTCATTAATATGAAGTTCAATGTTGAATACTTGTCCTGAATAATCAAAGGAGATTTATATTGAACATACAAGACGTTGAAAGATTCCTGCTATCCTGAAACTATCAGTAAGTCACAGACCTAAGGCAGAATGAACGCTAAGGATTCTGCATTTCAAGGTCAAGATACATCAGTAGCTGGACCTACCACTTCCCAGAAAAGTTTACTAAAGTCCATCAGTAAAGAAAGAGCTACCCATCACTAGCCAATTTAAGAAGAGGACTCCAGGTTTTTGCTATTGTGAACAGTGCCACAATCAACATTTGTGTGCATGTATCTTTATAACAGAATGATTTGTAATCCTTTGGATATATACCCAGTAATGGGATTGCTGAGTCAAATAGTATTTCTAGTTCTAAATCCTTGAAGATTCACCACACTGTCTTCTACATTGGTTGAACTAATTTACACTCCCACCAACAGTGTAAAGCATTCCTATTTCTGCACACTCTCTCCAGCGTTTGTTGTCTCCTGATTTTTTTAATGATCGACATTCTAACTGACCTGAGATGGTATCCCAATATGGTTTTGATTTGCATTTCTCTAATGACCAGTGATGATGATATTTTTTTCATGTTTGTTGGTTGCATAAATGTCTTCTTTTGAGAAGTGTCTGTTCATATACTTCATCCACCTGTGTAACAAACATGCATGTTTTCCACATGTACCCCAGAACTTAAAGTATAATTTTAAAAAAGAGGACTTAGGGAAAGGGATACATTGCCAGTCTTTTGGGGAGAACGTTGATTACAGAGAGAAATTATTCCCCTTCTTTCTCCATAAAAAGCCAATGAAGGAAACATCCTAGATAATTGGGAATAGCAGGAATGCCTAAAGAATGGCAAATTAAACTTTTCTTTAGATATTATACAGCACCCCTTTCAATATGTCCCTGTGCTACTTATACAGATGAAAAGAGAACTGGGTGAATCAGGGGGGACTGCAATGAAGGAAACCGCAAGGCTACTCTTTCATGTGGAAAGGACTTTTAAGGTCTTTTTTGGATTACATGCACACCCAGAAAAGTGGCTGGGTTTAAACGTTCTTAATGGTATTTCAGTGGATGAGGAGACTCCTCCAGTAAATGCTTGTTTCTGGTGGTAGAGAAGGGAAGAGGCTTGTGCAGAAGAGGAGGTGGAGCCAGAACTGAATTTCTCACATTATGTAATTGGGCAATAAAGAGATACTACCGAACTTTATGAAGAATCCTACATATGCCCCATGAGAGATCCAGGATTTAGATAAACTCCATCAATATTCATGGGCATGCCTCATTAAGTTTTTAAAGTTTCAGTAATACCTCTTTAAATATGGGGGGTACCATACACCACTATCAAAATATTTTTTCTAATTCATTTATTGGGTGGTAAGGAAGTTTACCTATTTTGAGTGGGGCCTAGCAAAAGACAGCTGTGTGGAAAGTCTTGCAAATCAAGCAATAGATAGAGCATGAGCTGCTGCTAGAGAAATTTGTGATGATTAAGAACACTCTGTTGTGTCTCTAGCAACTTCCAATTGGGTAACTGTAGCACAGATCCTCAGTATCCTGGAGCAAAGCCATGCCATCTGCAGTATAGACAAATCTTCATTTGAAAATCAACTCTTAGTGTGCTACTGACTTCTAGAAGAGTCTGTACCCCTGACAATGAGATTAAAAATAATTGAGATACAGAAGCTGCCCATTATGGACATTATTAGATCTACCAAATCACAAGTTAAAGAATCATTATATAGGATAAAGCAATCATTATATTGCTAGCAATCATCATATAGGATAAAGTGGTATCTCTGAATTGGGCCTAAAAAGACCCAGGAGACAAAAACAAATTATATGAGCAAGTGGCCTTGACTCTCAGGTCACCTACCAACATTGTCAAAATAATGACATCTTAACTCAAACTTCTGGCCTCCTTAGTTTTCCCTATGACCAAATGATGATGGGGAAAATAACTTGGGCCTAGTTCACAAATTGGTTCATGAACTGTGTTGGTACCAGTAGGAAATAGACTGCTACAGCATTGCAGACCCACTCAAGGGCAACCATTAATAATACTGGTGAAGGAATACCAACCCAGTAGTCAGAGAGAGCTGCCATCAGTGTACTTGCTAAGGGTTCATTTTATACAGGAGTCCCGGTTACCTGAGGTATAGATACACACTGACCATGTGGGAGATGGGAGATGAAAGCTAGTGGCAAATGGCTCATGTTTATCCGGAGTTCTGAAAGGACAACAGAGTTAGAGACAGGTTTATCCTACCTGGAGTAAGATGAGCAGGCATAGGAAGTATTGAGCTTTGAGTCAAGTTTGTGATAGCATTTTGCATGTGCACAGCATTGAGTCATAAACATTGGCTTGACATTATTCTAATAAATGAATAGCCTGAAAAATGTTAGAATCTGCCTAGATGTTATTAAGGAATCTACCACACAGTGAGAAAGTAGGCTCTACATAATGCAATGGAGTTCAGTAATTGGGGAAAATATCATATTTAAATATAATCACCCTGAGGTGCTTTGATCATGGGTCACTTTCTGGAGGGGGCATTCACTGACTTACAATTCTGGGGCAATTAGATGTATTCAGTGGTATAGCAGTGACCTTGTACATCCACACTAGCTGCATTATTATACAGTTATTGATCTTGAAAGTTATACTTATTATTCACTAATCAAAACGTTTATATTGAGGTATTACTATGTGGAAGACAATATTCTAGACATCAGTAATCTGTTGTTGAAAAAGGTAGAAATAGTTCTTACTCATAGATCTTACAGCATAGAGGAAGAAATAAATATTCCTTGAATAGTCAGGCTAATATATATAGGGTACATATACCTATAAAATTCTCAGAAATAAAGAAAAAAAATCAAGTCAAATAGTAGAGGAACATGATCAAAATAGGAGATTCAATGAAACTTCCTAAAGAAGTTAAAATTTGGGCCAGGCGCGGTGGCTCAAGCCTGTAATCCCAGCACTTTGGGAGGCCGAGGCGGGTGGATCAC
>NW_016107536.1:2738921-2748568 GCF_001604975.1 Cebus imitator
AAAAAAAAAAAAAAAAAAAGAAGTTAAAATTTTGAGCTGAGAAAGGAAGGATAAGTGTGTGATAAACAGGAGTTAGAAAGGAACACTTTCCAAATGAGGAAAGAATATATACAAAATTCCTGTGGTTGAGGAAGGACTAAGTGGATACTCAGTAGGTAAAATCAACAAAAGTTAAAGACAGCTTAAGGGTGGGCACAGTGGCTCACCCCTATAATCCCAGCACTTTGGGAGGATGAGGCATGTGGATCACCTGAGGTCAGGAGTTCAAGACCAGCCTGGCCAACAGGATGAAACCCCATCTCTACTAAAAATACAAAAATTAGCTGGACATGGTGGTGCATGCCTATAATCCCAGCTGCTCAGGAGGCTGAAGCAGGAGAGTCACTTGAACCTGGGAGGCAGAGATTGCAGTGAGCTGAGATCGCACCACTACACTGCAGACTGGGGCACAGAGCGAGATTCTATCTTAACAAAAACAAAACAAAACATACAGCGAAAAAGATAACAGCATCAACAATAGAATTTTTAAAAAGATAGCTTAAATACAGAGGAAAAGGAAGGCAGAGTGTGGGCTTATGTCCTACATAGAGAGGACAAGGAATTAAGGAGATCTGGGGAGAAAAATCATGTGTTTGGTTTGCATGTTTTGAAGTTTATAAATCTTCTCTCCTTTAAGATCGCAAAACAGACGCAAATCATTTGTACCTTTTAACAACTTTATTTATATAATTAACGTGTTTATTTCTGTGCTAAACATAGCATGAAAGAAATTAAGCACAGTTGGAAACTCATACGGATTGTACTTAATGACATCTTCTCTGAAAATTCAATTACTCAGGACTTAATAACCTTTTAATGTCACAAAATCGCTCCTTTTCCTTCTTCTTTTTTCCAAAAATGTTTTTTGAACGCCTATTATGAGCCTAGAATTGTTCTAGGTGGTGAAAAATTTCTGTGGTCGAGGAAGGACTCCTTTTCCTCTATATTTAAAAGGAATATAGAGGATACACGCCTTCCTTTTCCTTATATTTAAGCTATCTTTTTTCATTCTATTTTTGATGCTGTTATCTTCTGCGTTGTATGTCTTCTTTTGTTTTGTTTTAGTTAAGACAGAGTCTTGCTCTGTCCCCCAAGCTGAAGAGCGGCGGCGTGATCTCTGCTCATTGCAATCTCTGCCTCCCAAGTTCAAGTGATTCTCCTGCCTC
Organism: Cebus imitator; assembly: GCF_001604975.1. Taxonomy (NCBI): domain Eukaryota; kingdom Metazoa; phylum Chordata; class Mammalia; order Primates; family Cebidae; genus Cebus; species Cebus imitator. Next base: position 2,740,127 of record NW_016107536.1, read on the forward strand.
AGTTTCCTGAGTAGCTGGGATTACAGGCACGCACCACCACACCTGGCTGATTTTCTTTATTTTTAATACAGACAAGTTTTCATCATGTTGGCAAGGCTACTCTTGAACATATAGTGGCAATGGCATCTGTCTTCAGGTTTATAGATCGGGGGAATAAATTTTAAAATACAGCAGTTACAACACAATGTTAAAAGTGCTCCCACAGGGAGAAGTAGACAACTCCATGAGAGTACACACTAACCATGACCCGTAGCCCAGCCTTTAAGGGCAGGATCAGTAAATGCTTCAACATCAGAAGGTGGTGATGTCTAAGCTAAAACCAGAAAGATGAAGGAGATTTGTCCCATCAAATGAGAGGCATAGAAAGGAGGACAGATGCAAACAGATAAGACTAAGGATAGAGAGGAAAAAACTCATGGATGATTCAAGGAATTAAAACTAGTGTTATAAGACTGAAGTGTAGAGTTGGGTAAGAAGTGATAGCAGGAGGTAAGACTGTCACGTGCCACATTAAGGAGTTTGGATTTTTCTTGAGGGTACTTGGGAATAATAAAAGGCCTGAAAGTAGTGGTGGGTGCTAACTAGATTGGCCTTTTTAAAAAGTCATTCTGTTATCTCTGCTAGAAGGAAGCAAGAACAGAACCAGAGACAAATGAGGTGCGGTTGACATGATCCAGGTGACAGCTGAAGTTGTCATATGGAAAGAGAAAGAAACCAACGGTTTATGAACAAGATAAAAGATGGAAACAACTGGATTTTTTAATTCATTAAATACAGAGAGAGGCAAGAGCGAAGCGTGTACAAGGTAAATGCCAAGGGCTTTGTCTTGGGAGCTGAATGTGCAGTAGGATCAATTTTTGGGGAAAAGTTCATGGTTTTGGACATGAGTTTCAGAGTTCTGACAAGCAGGCAGGGATGTTTGGAACATGAGAGTCTGGAGCTCAAGAGGGAAATTAGGGCAAGAGATAAATATTTGAGAACCATAGTTGAAGATGATGATGCCAATAAGGAGGGCATGAGATGGATCAGGGAAAGCATGTGGGGAGCTTGGGTAGGGTAAGAAGAGAAGCAGACTAGGTCAAAACCCTGAAAAACAGAGGCAACTAACAGGCAGCTAAGGAGTGATACCTGTAAAAATACATAGGCGGTGGCTGACGCCCGTTATCCCATCACTTTGGGAGGCTGAGGTGGGCGGATCATTTGAGGTTGACAGTTCAAGACCATCTTGGCCAACATGGTGAAACCCCACCTCTACTAAAAATAACAACAACAACAACAACATTAGTTGGGTGTAGTCGTGGATGCCTGTAATGCCAGCTACTCAGGAGGCTGAGGCAGGAGAATTGCTTGCACCTGGGAGGTGAAGGTTGCAGTGAGCTGAGATCATGCCACAGCACTCTAGCCTGGGCAACAGAGTAATATTCTGTCCAAAAAAGAAAGGAAGGAAGAGACGGAGGGAGGGAGGGAAGAGAAAGAAAGAAAAGGAGAAAAGAAAGAAAAGCAAACATACGTAGAGATGAGAAAACCCACAAAAGAATGGAGTCAGAAAAATCAAGGAAAAAGACTTGAAAAGAAGGAGTGTCAAGGATAGGTTAACTAAGACGAGGACTGAAAAGCGTATAAGGATTTTATAGCATGGAGGTCATCAGTGACTCCCACACCGTTATGAGGGTATGAATGAAACGTCTTATGTGGGATTTCAGGTACTTGCTAATACCTTGTTTTACAGAAGGTGAGGAAGCACTGTCTGGCACTCAAAATTGCCTCCATTCCTACCAGCCTGGATATTTCACAAATAGCAGTATTTCTACTAACTCACCTTTTCTAAGGAAACATTTTTATTTTTGTCCATGTCAGCAGTGAACTTATAATCTCCATCATTCTCAGTGACTCTGTATCTAATCCCCCTTCTGAACCATTTGTCATTGCTATATAAAAGATTCAAATCCCCAAGATAACATTTCTGAGGGAAAATCATTCCTGTGTTGCTTGGGAGTATCCATTCAGGAAGCTTGGCTTAAGTGCTTTTCATTTCCTTCTTTGGTATTGATTGTTTTGCAGGCAGAAGGGAGATTTGGTTTATCTGCCTTCCATTGAGATCAGCCCACAAAGATTAAAATGTTTACCATGCTTCCACAAATAGTGCTGATGGTTTGCATCAGTCAGGGGGCCTCGCTAGAGAACATAATGATAAGGAAAACTGAGGGATCAACACAGTAACACATCAGCGATGTATTCATCTACCTTTCAAACATCTCCTGAGTCTTTAGACCTTCATGCCACTCTTTGCAGCAGCACATCTGGGATGAAAAATTAATAAACAAAATAAAATGTCAGACTGATCCAATTCTGATTATCCAACATGAAGAAACACAAAGGAAACTGATGTGTAAGTAGCCGTCCAAGTTCATGTCCCTGTGATTCATTCACCACAGTGAAACCAGAGGTGTTTGGTTTTTTTGTTTTTCCAGAGTTATTTTTGTGAAACACAAAGTTGATCTAGTGTTGCCTTGCTTAAAAGCCTTTATGACTCCTTTACAATACAGGGTAAGGGAACAGCTACTTGTGGGAATAATAACAATAACAGCTAAACGCTGCATGTCAATGATTATCCTGAGCTTTAAATATACCACCTCCTTAAACACTTAAAGGAATTTACGACGAGCATATATACAAATGGCCAGTGAGCACATGAGAAGATGCTGAACATCACTAATCAGTAGGGAAATGTGTACTGAAACCACAATGTGATATGATCTCACACCCATTAGGATGGGGACTCGTGTTTTAAAAGAAAAAGTGTTGCTAAAGATATGAAGAAATTGGAACCCTTGCGCACTATTGATGTGAAGGCAAACTGGTCAAATTGGTGCAGCCCCTAAGGAAAATAGTTTGGCATTTCCTCAAAAACAATGAAAAATAGAATTGCTGCATGATCCAGCAATCCCACTACTGCGCTATATAGCCAAAAGAACTGAAAGCAGGGTCTTGAAAGCACATTTGTGCCTCTAAATTCATAGCAGCATTATTCACAGTAGCAAAAACATGGAAGAAACCCAAGCGTCCATCAATGCACAAACGGATGGGCATAATGCAATGTATCCATACAATGGAACATAATTCAACTTTAAAAAATGAAACCCTGACACATACTACAACATGTATAAACTTTGAGAACCTGATGTTAAGTGAAAGAAGCTATTTGCAAAAGGAAATACTTGTATGATTCCACTCATAGGAGGTACTTAGAATAGTCAAAATTAAGAAAGAAAGTATAATGATGGTTGCCAGGCACTGGAGGGGGATAGGAATTATCATTTAAAGGTCACAGAGTTTTAGTCTTACAAGATAAAAAGTTATAAAGATGAATAGTGGTGACAGTTGCACAAAATTATGAATGTATTTAATACCACTGAAAGTATACTTTAAAAACTTAAGATGGTAAATTTTGTGATGTACATTTTACCACAATTAAAAAAAAATTTAAAACAGCCTATGATGTGGTGTTTATTAGTAACCACATTTTAGCAATCATTAGTAACTTCATTTTACATGTAAGAAAACTGAGGTGTGCAGGCATAATGTGTTCAAAAGCAGATAGGTAATAAGTGGTAAAGACAAATCTGAAACTTGGAAATGATTTCAGAGTCTAGGGCTCTTAACCGCTAAAGATACTCGCATTATGAGCTCAATCAATCTGCCTAACACCGTCTTCCACACTCTAGTAATTATATGTATAACTATGCCAACATTCTAATGCCCTTACCTTTTCTCCTATAGCATAATAATAAAGAAAAAACAACAGCAAAACTATTATCCTGCTTTTCCATGCCTTGTCTTTAACAGCTATCTTTTGTTACATTAAGGGAAAATTTTCCTTCCTCCTGATGCTCATAGACTAATTCTAAGTATCTTTCAAGCCTCAAGTACGCGGAGAGTCTCTTCTTCAACTTACTACCATCCATGAACCCAGAGTTCCCTCGTGTATCCCTGTAACAGTTTTGCGACATAAGGACATACGTTAATCTAATTTGACAGACAGAGCAACTGAGCATTAAATAAGTCAATTACCCATCTGAATGGAGTAAATTTGTTAGTTGAGTCAAAAATTCTATGCCTGGATTTCAAAACTCAAAACCAAAGCCTTTTCATTATTAAATTTTGCATAATCATGTGATCAGAGGCTGGGAAATGTGTGTTAAAATCTCCAACTTGTCTGTCATTTGATGTCTTTGCATTATTTCTACATATAAAGGATTTTGTATGTATTCTAATTATATATTACCTGAAACAGACTTTTTTAAACATATTTGTGGATTGAATTTTTTTTAATTCTTAATGACCTTTCTTTAAATATCATGATATTAATATGGCGACCACTGCATTTTTTACTGGATTGGGTTTATATGTCTTTCTGTACCTTTTTACTTTCAATCTCTCTGAGTCAATAAATCTAGCTATGTTTTATAAATAATACATTTTGGCTTTATTTTTGACACAATATAAGAATCTTCAAGTTATCTTTTTTATTCCACACGTGCATTTTATATATTTTCTTAGCATAAAGTACACATTTGTTGTAAAGTTTAGAAAATATCAAAAAGTATACAACTTTAACACACACGTAACATCAAGATATAATTTTTCTATACATGCATATGTAACACATACTTAAAAGCTAACACTTATTTTTTGTATCTAGGTACTCTGCAAAGGGTCTCGCACAAGTTAAATCATTTGTCCTCTGCAACAGCCATATGAGGCAGATATTGTTAGTATTTCTATTTTAAAAGAAGACCCAGAAGCAAAAAGACGTTAACAAACTTCCTGAAAGAAGACTTTGGATATAAATACAAGTAGGCCCACCTCCATAGACCACACTGTCATTATGCTGTATCTTCTTTCTTGATAGTCCAACCAGAGAAAGATTCAATAGGTCAATGGATAGCTATGTGTGACTGAAGGAGGGAGAAACTCTGCATTTTGTTTTGTCACCTGTTTCTTCACTTAAAACATACCTAAAAACATCTTTCCCTTTTAAATATCTTCCAACCTCGATGTAAATGACCACGCTATTCTATTGACAATTATACCATCATTTCTTAATCAATTTCCTGTAGTTTAACTTTTTTTTCTTTTTTGGTTGTTTTTTAAACTGCACATTTAATGTCTGCATTTTTATATGCCTGGGGATAAGCATACATCCATGAGACCATCACCACCATCCAGGCCATAAATATATCCACCACCTCCCAAAGTTTCCTCCTGCCCCCTTTACTCTGTGTGTGTTTGTGTGTGTTTAGTAAGAACAGTTAACATTATATTTATCCTCTTGGCAAATTTTAAGAATGTATATTGTCAGCTATAGGCTCTATGTTGGAAGCAGATTTCCAGAACTTATATATCCCACATAACTGACACTTTGTACCCTTCAACCATTACCTCCCCATTTCCCGCTTCCTGCAGCCCCTGGCAACCACTATTCTACTCTCTGCTTCTGTGACAGGGACTAGCTTAGAGTCCACACATAAGTGAGGTCATACGTCATAAGTGAGTATGCGTCTTTCCGTGTCTGCTTATTTCACTCAACATAACCATCCAGGTCTATCTACCATGCAACAAACGGCAGAATTTCCTCCTTTTTAAAGCTGAATAATATTTCATTGCATGTATAGATTATAGCTTCTTGATCCATTCACCCATCAATGGACACAGAGGTTGTTTGCTGGCTATTCTGAATAGTGCATATATCTCTTTGGGATTCTAATTTCAATTCATTTGCACATATACTCAGTAATGGAATTGCTGTATCATATGGTAATCCTATTTTTAGTTTTTTGAGAAATTTCTGTGCTATTTCCCAAAGGGCTATGCCAAATTACAGTCCTACCACCCATGTACTAGGTTTCCTCTCTTCTCCACATCCTTGCCAATACTTATCTTCTGTTTCTTTTTTGCTAATAACCACCCTGATAAAGTGATGCTTCATTGTGTTGTGATTTGCATTTCCCTGATGATTAACTATGTTGAGAACCTTTTCATATCCCTACTGGCCATTTGTGTGTCTTCTTCGGAGAAATATCTACTAAGGGTTTTTGCCCATTTTTCATTTGGGTTATTTAGGGTTTTTGCTATACAGTCGTATGATTTCTTTTTTGATTATTATTTGGATAGTAAAAACTTTTTATCAGACAAATAGTTTGCAAATATTTTCTCCAAATCTGCCAGGTGCTTTTTTGTTGATTGTTTGCTTTGCAAGAGCTTTTTAGGTTGATGTAGTCCCACTTGTTTATTGTTTTTGTTGCCTGTGATATATTTATTTTATTATTTTTATTACTATTATTATTTTTTTTTTTTTGCAGTCACAGTCTCACTCTGTTGCCCAGGCTGGAGTGCAGTGCCACCGTCATGGCTCACTGCAAACTCTTCCACCTAGGTTCAAGTGTTTCTTCTGCCTCAGCCTCCCGAGTAGCTGGGATTACAGGTATGTGCCACCAAGCCAGCTAATTTTTTGTATTGTTAGTAGAGACAGTGTTTTGCCATGTTGGCCAGGCTGGTCTCGAACTCTTGACCTCAGGTGATCCATCCACCTTGGTCTTCCAAAGTGCTGGGATTACAGGCTTGAGTTACCTGAACTCAGACAATTTGCCCACCTCGGCCTCCCAAAGTGCTAGGATTATAGGTGTGAGCCGCGGCGCCAGTCACGTTGCCTGTGATTTCTTTCTAAGGCTTTTACTTTGCTTTTTTCTCATTTAAGCATAATAGGTCATTCTTTTAGAAAACATACTCATATTTGGATACAACCAGGTCAAGTGACTGCTTAATTCCACTCTGCTTCTTTTTTTTCCCATTTATTTATTTTATTGCATTTTAGGTTTTGGGGTGCATGTGAAGAACATGCAAGATTGTTGCATAGGTACACACGTGGCAGTGTGATTTGCTGCCTTCCTCCCCATCACCTACATCTGGCATCTCTCCCCTTGCTACCTCTCCCCAACTCCCCACCCCCCACCCTCCCTCCCCTATTGCCCCCCAACTGACCCCAGTGTGTAGGGCTCCCCTCCCTGTGTCCATGTGTTCTCATTGTTCAACACCCGCCTATGAGTGAGAACATGCGGTGTTTGGGTTAATATTCCAAAAGTTACAGTTGCTTTTGTTTCGTTGTTTTGTTTTAGTCTTCTATAATTTAATAACAAATTATTCTACAAGTTCAGGGTTTTATTTGTTTGTTGGCATTTTTGTCTGTATCTGTTTTTGCTTTCGGTTGATAAATCTCCATTTTAGTGCTCTCACCTAAGAAACTCACACAGCCCAGGCTCACCTTCACACACTCTCCCTCCCCATTCTATCATTCTCCAGCTCTGACCCCGAATCCTGTGGCATTTTATTTGCCTTAAGGATATACGCCCCCCGACTCATAGACTCACGGGCAAGCTTCACAGTAAAGCTGCTAAGAGGATGTCAGCCACACTCATCTCCCAGCACAAGCTAAGAGTGATCACACTGTTCTCAACCACCTCGCCAACCTTGAGAAATCCACCACTTCCAAAAAGGCAATTCCACTGGAGGAAGTCATATTCACTCCAAGAACTGCTGTTTTCATTCAATTGTTGATACTGTTATCTTTGTTGCTGTATGTCATTTTTGTTTGTTTTCGTTAAGATGGAGTCTCACTCTGTCGCCCAGGCTGAAGTGCAGTGGTGCAATCTCAGGTCCTCCAAGCTCCACCTCCTGGGTTCAAGTGATTCTCCTGCTTCAGCCTCCTGCCTAGCTGGGATTCAGGCATGTGCCACCACGCCTGGCTAATTTTTGTATTTTTAGTAGAGATGCAGTTTCACTATGTTGTCCAGGTTGGTCTTGAACTCCTGACCTCAAGTGATCTGCCTGCCTCGGCCTCCCAAAGCACTGGGATTACAGGCATGAACCACTGCGCCCACCCTCTTTTTCACTATGTCTATTTACAGTTACTGATGCACAGAAGAAAAGCTGGCTCAACAATTTTGTGATCAGTAGTTCACCCATTTATTTTATTTTATCCCAATCATAATTCCCATCACCTTACTTGATTTCCCCACTTCTTAACCTCTGCTCTTTGTCCACACACCCATGGGCGCCTTTTAAAAATTAACATCTAGGCTGGGCGTCGGTGCTTAGGCCTGCAATCCCAACATTTTGGGAGGCTGAGGCAGGGGGATCACTTGAGCCTAGGAGACCAGCCTGGGCAACATGGTGAGATCCTGTCTCTACAAAAAAATAATAAAAATAAATAAATAAATAATAAATAGCAGGACATGATGGTGGTCCCAGCTACATGGGAGGCTGAGCGGGAGGATCAATTGAGCCTACGAGTTTGAGACTACAGCAGGCTATCATCAGGCCACTGTACTCCAGCCAAGGCAACAGAGTGAGACTTTGTCTAAAAAAGAAAAGAATAATAACATC
>NW_016107536.1:2748698-2816393 GCF_001604975.1 Cebus imitator
ATTCTGGGGTACATGTGTACATGCGAAGAATATGCAGGATTGTTGTATAGGTAACATACATAGCAATGTCGTATGCTGCCTCCATCCCCATCACCTATATCTGGCATTTTTCCCCATGTTATCCCTCCCCAACTCCCCACCCCACACTGTTCGTCCCCTAGTATCCCCCAACAGACCTCAGTGTGTGATGCTTCCCTCCCTGTGTCCATGTATTCTCATTGCTCAACACCCCCCCATCAGTGAGAACATGCGGTGTTTAATTTTCTGTTCTTTTGTCAGTTTGCTGAGAATGATACTTTCCAATTGTTGAACTACTTATGTATTATTAATTTTTTGATATAAGCATCTACTTTTCATCTTTGAATGAGGCTACTTCTAGCCTGTCCTGGCATTTACCCTCAAAGGATTTTAAGTAGCTTCTCTCCGTTTCTCCATCCTATTTCTAAAGTTTATGTTAGAATTTTCTGTCTTTGTCTGGAGGTCGGATGATGTCAGATTAAAGTTTTCTGCTCCATGACCTAGCAGTATGAAGAGGACAGAAAGAGAACTGATGCTAGGGACAGTTCTAGAAGGTAAGTTTTACCTCAGCACAGCTTCTTCTCTGTGTTTACTGAAAATATTCTAGCAGGAAGGTTTTCTATATCTAGTGTCTCTTCGGCCAAGCCTCCATCTGAGGTACACTCTGCAACGTGACTGGTGACTGCCTGTCCCATCAGAAGAAAGCCCATTAGTGCCCACAAAGGGTCCCTGGAGCAAGAAAATGAGCTGTAGAACATTCTGGAAGAATTTCAGGGGAAATACTAGAAGTTCTATTCAGTTTGGCAGCCTCACCCAGAATCTCCAAGTGTAGCCACCTCTGGATGTGAAAGCCATTTCACATGGAGTAGTCGGTTACAAAACCTCTCTCTCTCTGCCCCTTCCTCCCTCTTTCTCCCCTGCCTCCTTCCCTTTTTCCTTCTCTTTCTCCCATACCCTACCCACAGTTCAATACTTTACCAATACTGTAGTTCCATGTGACTTTCCCATTTTCCATGCAAGGCAATCATGAGCTAGACTTTTTTATTGCTTTCACACCGGGTCCACCCACCAGAGAACCAGCAGACTCTTGTTTTTTGAGGCAATGAATGGCACCCCTTCTTAGTTTCCATCACTGATTCTGATTTTCTTCTATATTTGCATTTCTTTGTTCATTTTGGCCAATTCTGGCAGGTGGAGAGAGGGTGGCCAGCGCTGGTGCCCTCACCACCAGCCTTCCCAGAACCGCAACAGTTATATGCTCCTTTTGATTTAGATAATCAGTGCCCTTTAGAGTAAACCTGACTTGACAATTCTGCTGACAAAGACACTCTGGCTTTCCTAACCCTTATAAGGAAGGCACTATTTTAAAAGATGACGCTACTGACATGTGTCATTATTTAATAAGGTATATTTGAAAATTTAATTACCCAAACATTACCTCCTCAGAGACACAGAAGTCAGGATCTCCCTGAGACAGAATGTTTAGCCAAAGAAAATGAAGATTTGATTAAAACAGAACATAGAAGTTCTCTCGAAACTATTTTCCCACTGCCTTGAGCATAGGAATTTGTCAATCTTCTCTGAAATTTTGTTCAGACTCAGTCCCTATCATGAGGAGAATATTTAGTTCCCATCTACAAGAAATCCTGCATATTCCTTCTATAATATAGGGAATGATAACAAGTCCTAATACCTTCTTTCTGTATGGTGAGTTCCTAAGAAACCTGTGAAGCTGTGTAAGATTTTTCATCACTAAATAAACTTAAAATGGGACCAAAGTCCCAGGGCCCCTGAGCACAGAGAATGAGAGGAGCACAAGATTCATGGCTCAAGAAGGTTCTCAACGAGACCTTTGTAGCAGCACTGTGACTCCCTGCCTGCCAGCTCTATGCATTTAAAATGGGTCCTCAATTTTTTCAAGCAATGTAACTTCTGCCAGGTACCAACATCCATATGGACTCACATTTTGGTCTGATCCTGCTGGTGTTTGACTTCTTGGGACTGTCACCGTATGCCCACTAATCTAAATGCATAAATTTCATATTTGATCATAATTTTACACCTCTAACTCGGTGCATCTCACACATAAAATAGGCATAGGGATCGCTTGGGATCCTGTTAAAATGCAGATTCTGATTCAGTAAGACTTGATGTGGGGCCCGAGAGTCCACATTTCTCTCCGATGCCCAGGTCATGCCAATGCTGCTGGTACACAGATCTCATTTTGAATAGCAAGTTTTCATTCACACGTCTTAATTTCCTAACTCACTGATTTTCATTGTTTATTCTAAATTTATGTTTTAATTAATAAACTTAATTTTTAAAGTGTTTCACAGTAGGTAAGATGATTTTCTTCTTCTGGTTCTGTCAAGATTTTTGATTTTCTAAAGTTTGAATACAATATGCCTAGGTATATCTTTTTGTAATTTATCTTGCCTCATTTTCTGAGCTCCTTGGACCTGTTTGATGTCTGACATTAATGTGGGGAAATTGTCAGTCATTATTTTTTTAAACATGATTTCTTTGTTTGTATTTTAGACTCTACTCTGTTGACAAGAGTAGAGTGCAGTGGCATGTTCTCGGCTCACTGCAACCTCTGCCTCCAGAGTTCAAGTGATTTCTGGCTAATTTTTGTATTTTTAGTAGAGACCAGATTTTACCATGTTGGCCAGGCTGGTCTGCAACTCAAGTGATCCACCTCAAGTGATCCACCTCAAGTGATCCACCTCAAGTGATCCACCTCAAGTGATCCACCTCAAGTGATCCACCACCGTGACTTCCAAGAGTGCTAGGATTACAGACGGGAGCCACTGCGCCCAGCCTTCAAATAATATTTCTGCTCCTGTGTCTCACAAGATCATCCTTCTCCACTGGGATTTCTCTATGACTAGACCATCTCTGGAGTGTTTAAGTTTTGAACTTCTCCACAATGAGACTCTAGCAATTCATCAATTATAGTTTAGATTGTCCTATTATGATGGTTCTCATGGAGTTTCTGCTCTGTTAAATTGTGATTCTCTGTATCTGCCTGTCTCTCCAACTTTGGAGGCAATGGTTCATCCTGTGATGTCACTGCTCTGATGCACCTAAAAATAGTTTTGGCCGACAGTGGTGGCTCACGCCTGTAATCCCAGCACTTTGGGAGGCTGAGACAGGCAGATAATGAGGTCAAGAGATCGAGATGATCCTGGCCAACATGGTGAAACCTCGTCTCTACTAAAAGTGCAAAACTTAGCTGGGCATGGTGGTGCGCACCTATAGTCCCAGCTACTCAGTAGGATGAGGCAGGAGAATCACTTAAATGGGAGGCAGAAGTTGCAGTGAGCCGAGATGGCGCCATTGCACTCCAGCCTGGCGACAGAGCAAGACTTCATCTCAAAAAAAGAGTTGCTAATTTTTTAGTTTGTTCCGTTTTTTACTTGTAGCAAGGATGGAATGGCAACTCCTAAACTCCTTACATGCCAGACTGAAAAGTGTAAGCCTAAGCTCATTTTTTGCCCATTATTTTTAAAAGTGTCATGCTAATCTCTGCTTCAGAGCAACCTGACATTTAGAAAGTGGGACACAATAGGGTGGAACCATCTTCTGGAGCAATGCTTCTCAAAGTGTGTGCAGTTAAGAACTATTGTTTCTCCCAATCTATCACAGATAGATGTTTTCTAAAATACAATAAAAGCTAATTAGAAAAATTACAAAGTAAACATGTAAAATACAAGCACTTATTATTACATTCAACAAACATTCTATTGGTCTATCAAGTACTATAAAAGTTTCTAAATGCTGAGTCATAATATGTGTAATTTTTTTTCAAAGCTCTGTGAATTATAAGATAGCATAATTTTTAAATGTTAGTACATGCTAATAACCTCCAATCTAGGTTCAATCTCATCCTGAACTCCAGAAATATAATAATTTTCATTATTTATGGTAGTTATGGTCTATAAAGCCACCATAACCATTAAATTAGCAACTACTGAGTCACTGCTCCTAAAATAGAGGAAAGTAAGTTTCTTCTGATCCTCTGCTGACATTTTAATCTATATACCTATATATAACCTTGTTTTTTATGTGCTTGTTTTTAAAGATACTTTATTTAACATTGATTGTTTGTTAATTAACATCAATCTTATGGCCAATAGCACTCTAATTTACGCCTGAATGAAACATATGTAACACAAATATTTTCATCAGGCACTTCACAGGCTGATCACACTTAGGAACAATATGCAGCACTTGCAGGCCATTTGGGGGCCCTTTACACATCAAAACACCAAACAAAAAGCACAAGCATGAAAAAACATGGTGCTAAATAGACCTCAAAGAAGACAACTATTTCCAGCATGAGAGTTGAACCAAGAAGACAGTGTTGCCTTGCTCAGTCTCAGCTGGGAGCTAGGTGTTACATACTAAGAAGCTCAAATTACCTACTCTTCTGAACATGTCTATGAGTAACTGTGAATGTAGTGAAAGTATTAACTTGGGAGCTACAAATGAATTTTATTAAATAAGAAAATTCAGAAATATACAATCTGTAGATAATTAGGATTGACTGTGTGTATGTGTGTGTAAATATATATAATATCTCCCTTTGGAAGTTTAAAAGGACTCTCAACTTTACCATATGCAAGACGGAACGCTCACTATCCCACCAAAACTCTTCCTTCCATGGTTTTTCCCAGCTTAGTACGTGACAGTTTTTACCATTGCCAGGACCAAAACACCTGAAGAGATTCTTCTTTTTTTACCCCAAGTATATCCAAAGTCCGATCACTTCTCACACACCCATCTGGTCCAAGCACAGTGACCGCTTTGCCTGTTTTACTGCAATGGCCTTCCAAAGGGTCTATCCTCAATTAAGCAGAATTTTCTTTAGAAAATTACTTGATTTTATGTTTCCAAACACTCTTTTTTTTCTGAGATTACTTCTCACTCTGTAGCCAGGCTGGAGTGCAACGGCGCCATCTCTGCTCACTCCAACCTCCAACTCCCTGGTTCAAGCAATTCTGCCTCAGCCTCCCACAAAACACTTTTGTTTTTTTTGTTTGTTTGTTTTTGCATGTTAACATTTATGAAATCAGGATGATAATTATAAATGACAATGAGGAAAGTTTTGTGCCATACTTTAAATAACTTTTGTTCCAGGAGTACATAAAATAATGTCAGGCCTTTCATTTTAAGGTATCCTAGATTCAATGAAATCCAGCAGGATAAATTACATTGCTTCTTTGTCAAAAGCCCCCAGTGGCTTCCAACCTCATTCAGAGTAGTGTTGTTACTGAGGCTGGCAGGGCCCTGCCTGATCCCCCACCTCCCACTTCTCCCATCTCATCCCTAACCACTCTCACACTTGGCCACCCAACTCCATCCACTCTGGTCTTTTTGTTCCTGCTCCAAGGCCTTAACCCTTACTCTTTCTGCCACTTGTACATTTCCTAGCTATTCCTTCACGTATTTATCTTTCCTCAGTGCTGCCTTCTCAGTGAGGTCTTCTCTAACCCCATCCCCTCTGAAATTACCACACCCCGATGCTCTTCTCCACTTTACTTTTCAACATGGAACTTCATACTAACTGACACAGCATACATGTTTACTGCTTTCTCCTCCAGCCACAATACAAGCTTTTTAAATCTGAGCTGTGACTTCAAGAGGACTGAGAAAAGGCAACCTTCAGCGAGTTAAAACTGTAGTATCGATTAACTTTGCAAGCTGGGTGCCTTCTTCTCCAGGCTCCAGGGAGCTTATTATTTAGAAAACTGAGCAAAAGTTATATGTGGAATGAAGAAGTATCCCCAAACCTGAAAATAGGCAGTGTGCTCTTGGAGGGTTCATCCTGATAGTGTTCAGTTTACCACAGCAGGGTTTTCTGATACAAAAATCATTAACCTTAATTACTCACAGCCCTTCTTCTCCTCTCACTGCTTAAAATGATAACTCTGTTGGCCTGCTTGTTTATACTCCTCAACTTGGTATTGAAGGTCTTGAACAATTTGGCTCCAGGCTTTCTGCTTCTTCATTCAGTAGGCATCCTTTAAACCACATGTCCTTCAAACTGGTTCACCCACTATTCTCTGGTTTTCCCTCCCTCTACACTTTTTTTTTAATTGTACTTTGGGCTTTGGAGTACGTGTGCACATCCTGCATCCTACAGGATTGTTGCATAAGTACATACATGCCACGGTGGTTTGCTGTCTCTATCCACCCCCCCAAATCCATCGTCCACATCAGGCATTTCTCTCGGTGTTATCCCCATCTACAACCATTTAATCTTGGACAAACTGGACAAAAACAAGCAATGGAGAAAGAATTCCCTGTTTAATAAATGGTGTTGGGAAAAATGGCTAGCCATGTGCAGAAAGCAGAAACTGGACCCCTTCCTTACACATTTTACAAAAATTAACTCCAAATGTATTAAAGATTTAAACGTAAGAACTAACACCATAAAAACCCTAGAAGAAAACCTAGGCAAAACCATTCAGGACGTAGGCACAGGCAAGGACTTCATGACTAAAACACCAAAAGCAATGGCAACAAAAGCCAAAATAGACAAATGGGGTGTAATTAAACTTAATAGCCTCTATACTTTTATTAGCAAGGACAAACTCACCCATAAGTCCTTGCCTATCTTCCCCAGTCATGCTAAGCTCATCCACATCCCATCTCTGCAAACATCTCCCAGATGATTCTTGCTTGAACTTAGAGCCACTATGCATTCGAGTTTAGAGCAAAGTTGTTACTTGAGCAATTCATTGACTATTATGCATTGTGACATTGATTTTATTGATGTCTTGAATTATTCAAGCACTTTACTGTTACTTAACTTACCATTTTTTTTTAATGTTCTTGGCACTTAGACAGGCCCTAAATACAGTAGGCTCTCACCAAAAATGAAATGAGATAAAGATCATGATAACTGTTTAGGAGATAAGTCAATTGATTAGCATACAAAACAGCATTAGCATCACATAAGTTTTGTCTTGTCTAACTTTCTATGTATTTATTTTGCCTGGTATCTCCAAACTGTTAACAAGAAAGGGTTAGATCTCAAAAATCTAATAGAATAGTTACTTAGAGATAATGTGTGTTCTCAAAATCATGCTGTAACTATCACCTCTTTGTCAGTTTGACATACGCTAGGAAAACAGAGAAACAGCTACAACATCCAAAAGGCTTAACAGCTTTTCTGTGGGGGCTACCTGGCATAAACGATTGATTTCACAAGTCAACTACCAAAGAAATTAAAGCAAATGCCTCCCAAAGTACATAAGTTATACTTTTACATATGCTGTTTAGAGTGTAGAAATAAAGTTATTCTTAGAAATCATTTTGAGTTAACTAAGCATGTCATGTCAGACTAATTGAATTTTCTTTTTATTGAACTTCCAAACTGTAAACTCAGGGATTCCATCAGTATAATAAAAAATGATTTTTGAAAAAGGCATTGACATGTTCCTTTATGATATCTTTGTGAAAAAAAATGCAATACGCTCACATTTTATCATATGCATAATTAACTTATTCAAACACAACAATAGGCAAAAGAGAAAAAATATATTTAATAGTGACAGGTGGAGACAAAGAGCAATTAGCAGAATGTGCACAGCACCCAGCCTTTGGTCTCATGTTTCATTATATATTTGACATACTTATTACTGTATATGATTTAACATGCAAATACCTATACATGATTCTTTCACATTATTTAAGAATATTCAAGAACAATTTTGACTACACATGATCTTTCCCCTAACATTATATAAGATGGAACTGTCCTGAAGTTAACAGATGTTTAACAATTTCTACTAAAAGACAATTCTCTCTGCATCTCTGGCACTTTTGCATGTTTCAGGTCTTTTGAGCAAAGATATTTACAGCCAATTGGACAATGATTGTATAAGGAGACACTCCAGGAGCGTGAAACTTTTCTTCTTTCCCTGGATTAGATTTGTTTATATTCCGGAGCAATAAAAATATAGTCCGATGGACATATTTGCTAGGAGTCCCTTATAAAATGAGGAGTTTCCTAAGCTGCGTGTCCCTCAGGTGTGATACAGATATATGCTATATAGCATCCTACCCTGGCCCACTCCAAAGCACCCTCAGTGAGATGAGGGAGACAACGAGAACTGATGTGAGCAAAAAGCTCCTGCCACTTGCTGTACCGAGAGTAATACACCACCTATATCCACTAGGACCGACTGTTTCCTTACCAACAGAATCTACAGAACTGTGGCACGCAAACCTAGCAACTGCCTGCTGCTTAGGGACTACTTCACTGCTTGGCAATATGTAGTTAAACCAGATACAAAATATTTTATTAGCATTTCACAGTTAACCAAAATGTTAATCGTAATTTCTTTGCAGTTGCTCAACAACATTTTGGCAACCAGTTAAATTATTACAAAGAAGTAATATTTTGTCGTATAGAGTTTGAGAGTGGCAAGAACTGAAAGGATAATTAACATTATGAATAACAAAAAAGGACTCTATAGCATAGGATAGTGGTGCAAGATAAAATGG
This sequence comes from Cebus imitator, assembly GCF_001604975.1. Lineage (NCBI taxonomy): Eukaryota > Metazoa > Chordata > Mammalia > Primates > Cebidae > Cebus > Cebus imitator. Next base: position 2,757,234 of record NW_016107536.1, read on the forward strand.
ACATCCAAAGAAATAAATACAAAGTCCTAAACTTCAGTTTAAAACACTTCGCCAGCACAGAAGAAAAGAAGTTCAAATCAGCAAGTCATATGGGGGAAATGAGAGAAAAATAAAAACACATGGGGAATTTGCATTTCCAAACATAAGAAATAAAATAATCAAGAATTTCCCTCCTTCTAGAAAAAATTGAAAACTTGCCCAAAACATACAAAATGACTACTTTCAAAACGGTGGACAACAGGCAGTGGAGGACAGTGATCCTAACAAAACAGAAAAATAGTTCCTGCCTTGGGTAATACTGAATGTGGGCAAGAAGACTTAAAAATAAGAGAGTCTAACAATCATACACAGTTTATATTCCAGTCCAATAAAGATAGAAGTTGGTGTTTGGAAAAGCAGAGGCAGCTATAATGGCAGAGGAGAATGTCTGCAAAGAGCAGGTAACAAAGAGAAAAATATTCCAGAAATCTGCATAGGGATCTCGTTGAGTCTTTGGCTGAAGATCATTCAATGCATGTGTAAGGTAAAACCCAACAAGCATAGGCCAGAACAACTTTCAAGGGAAGAACTATTACGAGGAAGCTGTAAGTCTAACAATTTCCAGAGGTCACCTAGACCTCACAATCACTTGTTTTTCCTCTTAGCAGGTGTGGAGACATCCTGTCTAACCTCTGAGCTATTTAGTAGGACCTTGGAAAGAACAAACCTTTAAAAAAAANAAAAAAAAAAAAAAAAAAAAAAAAAAAAAAAAAAAAAAAAAAAAAAAAAAAAAAAAAAAAAAAAAAAAAAAAAAAAAAAAAAAAAAAGGTTAAAACAATTATCAAAAGGCTCAAACTAATGTACATGCAATTTAACTGACTGCAATAAAATAAAAGGTCAATATTCTTTAAAGATGCACAACAAAATCTAACACTTAACAATGGAAAATATGCAGCAGCCAATCAAAAATACCATATATGCAGAAAACAGAAAATGTGTTTTGCCATCAATAAAAACAAACCCAGAAATAACAAGGTGATGGAATAGGCAGAAGAGGACATTAAAACAGTAATTTTAAATGCATTCTATATACTCAAAAATGTGTAGGAAAACATGAATATGATAAGGTAGAAAATGTAGAACATTTCCAAATCAAATATACACTGATAAAACAAACAAGCTTTAAATGAAATGAAAATACACGACCAAGGATTAACAACCAATTAAACATTGTATAAAAAGATCCAGAAACCGAAAGACATAGCAATAGAAACTATCCAAATGGAAGCACAATCAAGAAAAAATAAAACCTCAGGGACTGTGGAGCAAAATCAAATGATTTCATATATGTAGAATTACAGTCCTAGAAAATATTTGCAGTCCTAGAAATTACAGTCCTAGAAAATATTTAAGGAAGTAATGGTCAAAGTTTTTCAAATTAGATGAGAACTGTAAACCTACAGTTTCAAGAATCAATATAGCCTACACAGAATAAACACTACAAAAAGAAAAAAGAACTACACTAATAAAAGAATAATCACATACATGCAAACCGGAGCAATGTTATTTTTAAAGGATTTTTCACCTCCTTATTCTTGGATTATTAGGGAAGAAATGAGACCATTTTGTGTAGACTTTTTCTAAAGTCCAATACTCTTTGAACCAATTTTAGATTCTCAGAATAAAGGTTTTGGACAATGTAAAAAAAAAAAAATGAGATCTAAGGCCTGATAGAGTTCTTGACATTGGAAGCATAATGCATAAAAGAAAAAATTAATAAAATGGGCTTCAGCCAAATTAACTTTTACCATGAGAAAACCCTTGTTAAGAGCATGAAAGACCAGCTACAGAGAAAACATTTGCAAACTGCAATCAATTCAGAGAACCCATATGTAGAATATATATTTAAAATTCTCAAAACTCAACAGGAAAAAAAGCTATCAGTCCAATTAGAAACTGGGATAAAGATAGCAACATTTCACTGAGAGAATATACACATGGAAAATAAAAACACAATGTGATATTCAGAATTACTAGTCATTAGGGAAACGCAAATTAAGACCACATGGCGAGTATGCAAAGAATACATATATTCTCATACCTTCCTGTGTGAATGTAAAATGATGTAGCTACTCTGGAAAACAATTTGACAGTTTCTTTAAAACAACTAAATATACACTAACCATGTAATCCTAGAAAATTTAAATTTATGCAAAAATCTGTACATAAATTTCATAGAAGCTTTATTTGTATTAAATAATATCCCAAAACTGGAAACACCCAAAATGTTCTTCAATAAATTAATGGTTAAAAAAAAACTAATTAAAATTGTTAAAATGGTAAATTTTATATTATGTTTACCACACCTTTTTTTTAAAATGAAGGGGAAATAAACACTTTTTGCAGACAAAATCTAAAAATATTGATCAGCAGCACACCTGTACTATAAGAAATACTACGGAAAGTTAAGGCAGATGGAAAGTATTATTAGTCGGATATTGGATATACACAAAATAATAAAGAGTGTTGGTGAAAGTAAATATATGCATTATGTTTAGAAATAAAAGATATTTTATCATTTTTAGTCTCTATAAAAGATTTTGATCATTTCAAATTAAAAAAATGGCAATGTGTTGTGAGGTTTATAGTACATGGAGAAGTAAAATGTACTATAAATGTGTACGTAGCTTAAAGGACAGGAGGGAAGAATTCTATGTGTTCTGCTGTACATTTCTTACACCATATGTGAAGTGGAATAGTATTGCTTAAAAGTTAAATCCTACCTTTCAAGTGCCAAAAAAATAGAGCAAGGTACAGATAATAAATGAGTCACTTAAAAAAAAAAAAAAAGAAAAAAAAAACTCAATCCACAAGGAGAGCAAGGAAGGAAAAGCAGAGGGGAGAAATACATGAGAAATAGCAAGATGGTAGGTTTAAATTAGACTATGTTGATAATTACATTAAACATGCCTTATTTCAGATTATGTATTCCAAGAAACAGATGCCAAGTTGGAATCAGGATGAGCAAGAGATATACTGGGGGAAATGTGCATGAAGGAGCAAGGGAAGATAACTGGATAGGCAGGAGAGCCTTTCAGTTACAATGCAGGCCTGCCATCTGTGAATGAAGAGAAAGAAGGAGAATTGAGTAGGAAGAACCTCAGACTACCGCACACTTCTGAGACTGTCTCAGTCAGGTTAATGGAGGATCATTGAGGAAAGATTGCTCATTAGAAGCAGAAATATCCCAATGCTTATAACCCCATTATGCGGGGAACAGTGTGAGCCCTGTGTTCCATCTGAAGGTACAGCTGGAGGTGACTGACTACCTATGCTCCCTTGGAGTATTTGCTTGAAGAAAGACAGAGCAGCCAATCTCCATGGCCACCATAGTCCAGCTTTGCTCTGCAGAGATCCACACCTCCACACATCCCATTGTTCCACTGACCTCCTTTCCTTTGGGTAAACTTAGCGAGATAAACTACAGTCTCTGTAGCTGCAGTTGGTCTCAGGGCCACAATTGGTACCCCTCATCTCCTCCATCATTCAGTCTAATTTCCCTCCTCTCAGCTAATGTCTATGCAGGTATTGGTATCTTACTTGATGGTATAAACCAGTCCTTCATTGCTAGGGATCTGAGTCCTTGGTAATCATACCATTCTCAGGAGTTGCTGCACATGTTCATTCACAGTTGCAATTCGCCAAGGGAGCACTATGAGGCATCCAAGATCACCTGGGTGCCACAAATATTTTTTTCCTACCTCCATTGTATAAAAGCAGACCTGACTCTTTCTGCTATCAGGGTCAATCATCCCTTACAATATTATTACTTTTTACCTAGCCCTTATAGAAAGGACTCCAATACATCCTGGCAGCGTATATAATACATAATTCAATAAGATCTTGTTGAATACTCCAGCAAGAGTATGGCTTGTTTGGGGTGCCAAGGTTTCCAATCTTGCAGAACCCACAGTTGCAGGGATGGGAAGCAGAGACTCTTGCAATGGGACACTATATTTCATTCAATGTTTCTCTAAACTTAAAACTACTCAAAAAAAAAAAAATAAAGTCTATCAATTTTAAAGGTGGAGGGGAAGAGTGAGGTCATGTCATTCCTTTGCTCAAAATTATAGTCACTACCCAGGTTATTCAGAATTTCAGCCAAAGACTTTTATAAGACCTACAAGACCACCTTTCCATTATGCCTATGACTTAATCTGCCACTAATTTATTTCTCACTATGGTGCTCCAAGCAGACTTCTAGACTAGGACCTTTGCCCTGCCTGGAATGCACTTCACCTAGATACTCCCATGGTGAATTCTTTCACCTCCTTCAAATCTTTGCTCTAAATAATACATATAACGTATAACCTATACACAACAAAGAGTTCTTATAATCAGTCAAAGACCTCAACGGAAAGAATATAGGCACAAGGTTTGAATAAGCTCTTCCCAAAACAGGAAACCCAAATGGCTCCTATAAAAGAAGACATGATCAACTCATTAGTTGATCCAAATCCAAATTAAGGACAATGAAAAACCACTAAATATCCATTAGATTGGCCAAAATTGTAGTATGTGATAGTTTTAACTTTTAGTAATAGAGTAATTGCAACTTTCGTGGAGTGAATATTGGTACAAATACTTTGGAAACAGTTTGATACTATCTAGGAAATTTCAAAGTATGCATGCCCTGTCACGCATACACTTTAAATCTGCACCCTGAAGTTTACACCTAAATATACACTGTGGAGAAACCATAGCACATACCCAGGAGATAGATACAGTTATATACATAGCAGTATTATTCAAAATAGCTCTCAAACTGGAAATAATCCAAGGACATCGAGATTGAATCAATACAGAAATTAAATATGAATATACCATAAAAATACATAAACTATTAACACACCCATCAACACAAATGAATCTTACTAATATCCCATTTAATGAAAGTAGCAATCACAAAAGAAAAAAGTAGTATCATTCACTTGTGTACATTTCAAAAACAAGATGAAACTAAAGTTTTTAGTGGGCAAGTATTGAAAAGACAAAATTTATAGTGAAAAGCAGGGACTTACAGTCAATTTCACTGGTTGTTGTATCAGCTAGGGGAAGATTCTGATCTGATTGTGGAGAGTGACAACAGCATTTTCTACTTACTCTCAGTGGTTCACGATGTTTGCTTTGTAATTATTGTTTAAACTGCACATGTGTTTTATCCACTCTTTCGTGTGTGTAAAATATTTCACAAGTAAAACAAACCAATTTCAACAAGGCAAATTAATGATGGATGGAGATCCACAGCCAGCAATGTGAATGGAAGATGCAGTTACAGAATTAAGAAAACACCTTGTTATTTTTTTCACACAGCTTTGGCTTATGTTAAGTGCTAATTATCTACTGTTTGTGTTTCTGCCTATGCATTTTAATAGCTGTTCACCGATCTAGTCTGACCTTCTGCTTAGTAATTTTGAATAGTCAGCAGGAGGCAGTAAATTGCATCAAAACATAATGTATTATGTAATGCTGTAAAAACTAAGATAAAATAATGGTATAGCTTGCAAAGTAGCAAAATGTAAACTAGATCCCTTGGATATAAGACATCCCTTTAATTGGAACAGAAATGTCACACAATTTAATTACAACAGTCTTAGGGGAAAAAAGACTAAGAACATCTTGTTTTTTCCTGTTCCCAGGATTCCGAGATGAAATTCCTTTAATCATTTTTTTTTTTTACTTTTGAATTTCAATTCTGAGCAGAGCTAGTACACAATTTCGCAAATTAGCATTAGAAAGACTGTTGCCAAGGTTATTTCCTAAGCATATAGGGTAGAATTGTTTGAGGAATAAACTAAGGTCAAGCCAGGATGTGAAAGCAAATCTATTTTCAGAAACTTCATTGTCAACTGTAATGTCAGATGACCTACCTAAAAGTGCTTTGTGTGGAACAAGCCTTTGGAACCAGCTATTCTATCTCCTTCAGAGGTTATATCCAAGTTTCGTAAATCTGATTTTGTGTATAATTGAAACTATAGAAGTGTTATCAAATCTGCCATCCCTAATCAAATAAAAAATGAAATAGAAATAGTGTCAACAATATGATCAAATTTCTGTTGAAATATTTCTGTGTATACAAGTCAAGAAACAAAATGTAGTGTGATATGGAAAGCCCCCGGATCTGAGTTTAAAGGCTTTATAAATTATGTGACCATCAGGAAGTCATGTAACCTCTATACATAATTTTTTCTAATGTGAAAAGTGTAAACTCAGGCTGGATGAACCAAGATGGATAATATGGAAACGGTCTGTAAATCTTAAATCATTCTGCAATTACTTTACTACTATTCCAAAAGCCAAATAATGAAGATGTTCCAAGTTTCTGCTCACTAAAGTTATCAGATATTGTATTTGTCTAATGGCAACTCTGTTCCCAATTACATAAGGAAGCTCTTGTCACCAAGTTTCATTATACCAGCCCCTTAATCTTCCTCTGTAAAATTGTTAACTCCATGGAGATCCACTTTATAGAAGTGTGATTAGAAAACGTGAATAGCAAGGCAAAATGACATAGAGCACAGAACCAAGCATTGGGTTTTTATTTTCTTCTGTGGGACCAGAAGTGTAGAAGAGATGATTCTTCATGACTTATCTATTCTAAAGCTTAACATAAAGAATGCATTGAGAGAAGAATCCTGCTGAGTGTCCAGCCCAGAACATATGCTTTCAAGTTTTCTATGATACTGTTGAGGGGCTGGCTCCAACCCAACTCTCACTAGGTCCTCCAGCATGAATTCATTTTCAAGATGGGTCCACCAGCATTTGCAGTTGCAGACTATGGAAATAAAGTTCTTCCTTGCGTAAAGTAAACTGGATCACACGGGGTCTGAATCTGTGACCTTGGCCTCATTTGCTATGCTCTAACTAGGTGAGGTAACAGGCCCAGATGGTAACAAGATGTAGAGTACTTTGGAGAAGTCACTCTGTACTTAACACAGATCAGCGATGACTTCTGTAAACTGAATTTTATGATGGCATGTGCCGTTTCACCCCTAGGTACTTAGTGTATGGTTCTACGGAAGCAATAAGAGGGAGACAGATGGTCAAGCTGGAGGGAAGAAAAAAGGGAACAAACATAAAGGGAAGAAAAAAAAAAGCCTAAAGGAAAAGGTTGGGATTCTGGCCAATGCCCAGAAATGTGAAATATAAGAGAAAGCTTATAAATCTCAATGCTTTATAAACGTAAGCATAGGCCTTAGCTGCTGCAGTACAAAGTTTAGCAATCAAAATGAAATATCCCATGCTTCAACAAAGCACATTGTCATCAAAACAAAATATAGTACACAGTTTGGATTTGTAAATATTCACGAAAGGACTTCAACCATGAAATACGTGAAAGAAAATGACATTGAACTTCTGAACACTTGAGAAGAATTCCAAAGTTAGAGGAATCAAGGGCAAGACTAGTGGCTGGGGATAATTCTAGCAGGGGGACAGAGCTCTTTCCAACCCTTGTTACTAAGGAAACTCTAGATCCAGTCTAAAAATAGCTCCTTACCATTAGCCCCAACAGAAACAAGGTTGTGTATCAATACTGTAGTTCTGCATGCTGCCGAAAGAAATTTAATTCCACCCATTTCCTTCTTTCTTTTTTGGTGAAAACAAGAAAGAAAAAGAAAACACCACAGGAAAGAAAATGTTGATAGATCACTGCATAGCTGAAGAACTGCAGTGCTTCTATTTCACAGGAGTGCTCCTTAAACTCCTGCAGCTATAGAAATAATGTGTATGTTGCTCCCAGTGTTAAACTAGGTAGGTGGTCAGCTCTGATACTTCAGAGTTGGCATCTAATGCCTGCTTTTTATGGGTCCATGAAGAAGGGATTAATACAGTTATCTAGCATCTTTTATTTTGTTGAAAATCCTAATTTCCTTGCAAAGGTTATTTCACCCAAAACATTCACATATAATATAAATCATTTAAAAATTTTGGCATTACTCTCTCTGTTGTAAACTCCTTCTCCCACACATCACCATTTTTGGCTCATTTCCCTGGCTATCTGTTTCTGTTCTCTTTTGAACTTGTTTTTACCAAATAAATGAGTAATTTGAGACTATCAGTTTATTCCAGTAGAGGTAAATATCAGTGTGGGAAACAATGTAACATAGCTTTCCATTCTGGCATGTAGTTTCATCAAAATTGCTGCATTTATAACCTCCAAGCCTAATTTTGGTAAATGTATGGATAAGGGGAAGATGATTTCAATATCTTCCCCCTCTCTTCCTGTGGAACTCTCCTACAAAGAGTTTCTATGACAGTATCTTGAAACCCATAGGTCCAGCTCACCTGAGCATACATAGGGTATATACCCTGTGTTCTTCTTTTTGTCTTTGAGAGAAAAATTAAAATGTTTCCCCAAATTAATCTGTAAATTTAATGCAAGCAAGGCCCACAAGAATGGATAAACAGGTTATAAAATTCATCTGGAGGAGTGAATAAGCAAGAATAGCCAAAAAAAATTTTAAAGGAAGAATAAAGAAGGAAGGACCCACCATACAAAATATCAAAACATGGAACAAAACTACATTACTTAAAACAGTATAAGATTCATACAAGCAAATCAAAGGGACACAGAAGAAAATTCATATATAACTATGTATTTACATACATATATGTATACAAATTTAAAATGCAATAAGGTGACTTTTAAAGCAGTGGAAAAGCTATTGAACAATAGGCTATTCATCCATCAAAAAACAGAGCTAGATTTTCTACCACACACTTTATACAAAATTAAACTCAAATGACTCAATAATCAAATTCTAAAAATAAAATTTTGAAAAATACTGTAATGAAATATGAGAGACTAAATAACTAAGCTTCTGCTTGGGTGGTAAAGAAGAAAGCTGTGCAACCATAAATCCAGAATTATCAAAAGAAAATATGACTGTGTGAATTTAAAAATCATCAATATAGTAAAAGATACTTAAAATCAATAATAAGCTACAGCCTAAAATAAAATAATAAAGAACGATAACAAATAAGATATTAATGTCCATTATAAAAATCCTAAAAACTAATAAGAGAATAAACAAATAACTTAGTAGGAAAAATAGCCAAAGGACAGGAACCAACAATTTAAAGAAGTAGAAATTCAATAGTTGATAAACATATGTAAAAATATTTAGTCTCGCTACAGTCCAAAAAAATGCAAGCTAAAATAAAGTGGGATTCCATGTTTTAGCTATCATAATGACAAAAATTAAAGATTGGTAATATCTAGCATCGCTGAGATTATGAAGAAATGAGATTCCTCATATGATCCATGTATCCTGGTTATATTCATCTTTCTGTATACTCACAGGCCTCAAAATAATCATCTTAAGTAATCTCAATGAGAGGCAAGCAAACACAGAGATACAACTAAATGAAATTTTTAAAAACATTGCATGAAAAACTTAGAAGTCCACTGAAGAAATGGAAATCATTAAAAGGAACCAAACTGAAATCCTACACCTAGAGAATACAATGACAGAGCTGGAAAATTTAATTGAAAGTTTAACTATCAGACTTAATCATGCAGAAGAAAGAAGTTGCAAACTGAGAAACAAGTCATTTGAAATTAGCCAATTAGAAGAACCAAAAGAAAAAATATTTTTTAAATAATGAAGAAACCTATGGGATACCATCAAGCTCATGAACATATGAAAAATGGAGGTCCCAGAAGGAAAAGAGAGAAAAGGTCAGAAAGTTTATTTAAAGAAATACTGGTTGTCCTTCAAAACTGAGAGGTAAAGACATTCCTCGACAAACAAAAGCCAAAGAGTTCATCACCATAAAACCTGTCTTACAAGAAATATTGAAGAGAGTCCTTCAAGTTGCAGCAAAAGGATGCCAGGTAACAACAGAAAAACATAATAAAGTATAAAATTCACTGGTAAAGGTAAGCATATAGTGAAATTCAGAATACTTTAATACTGTAATGGTGGTGTGAAAATCACATTTAACTCTAGTATAAAACATAAAATGAAAAATTATTAAAATAACTACAGCTAAAGTAATTTGTTAATGGATATGCAATATAAAAAGAGTTAAAGTGTGAGCTTGTTAGTATAAAATGTGGAGAGAAATAAAAGTGTAGTTTTTGGATAAGTTTAAGTTGTTTTAATTTAAATTAGAATTACGCAAGATATTTTATGTAAACCCATGGTAACCACAAGAAGAATAAACTTTTAGTAGATACACAAAAGATAAAGAGAAAAATTCAAAGCATACCATTATAAAAATTCAATAAATCACAAATGAAGACAGCAAGAGAGGAATAAGGAAACAAACTATAAAACAAAACTAATAAAATAACAATAGTAAGATCTTACTGATCAATAATTACTTTAACATAAATGGACTAAATTCTTCCATCAAAAGAAATAAAGTGGCCAAATAAATTAAAAAAAAAGATTTTGTACATGTTTTCCATGTGTAAAACATTCTATCCAATTGCAATGTAATATACTTTATTCTGAAGCACACGTGGAATACTCTTCAACAGAGATCATATAAATAATTCTTAACAAATTAAGTGACAAATAAGCCTTAACAAATTTAGAAAGATTGAAATCATCTCAAATAACCTTTCTAGGCATAGTAGCACAAAACCATAAATCAGTAACAGGAGGGATTTTGGAAAATTCACAAATATGTGGAAATTAAACATCAAGCTCCTAAGCAACCAATGGGTCAAAGAAGAATCGAAAGAGAAATTGAAAATATATTGACACAAATGAAAAGGTGAAATACAGCAAAGCCAAATTTATGAGATTCTGCAAGAGCCGTGCTAAGAGGGAAATTTATAGTGATAAATGACTACATTAAGAAAAAAAAAAATCTCTTAAATGACCAATGTAACTTCACACCTCAAGGAATCAGAGAAACAAAAACAAACTAAGATAAAAGGAAACAGAGGAAAGGAACCAATGAAGACTAGAAGAGAAATGAATGAAGCAGAGGCTAGGAAAACAAGTGAAATGACCAACAAAACTAGGAGGTGATATTGTGAATAGACGTAAACTTGACAAGCATTTACCTAGACTAACCAAAAAAACAAAAAGCTGAAGAAAAATTATAAATGAAAATGGAGACAATATAACTGATCTCTCAGAAATCATAAAAGACTACTATGAAAAATTACATGCCAATACATTGGATAACTGAGAACTGGATAAATTCTGAAAAACATACCATCTATTAAGACTGAATCATGAAGAAATAGAAAATCTGAGGAGAATAATGATAATTAAAGAGACTGAATAAGTATAGTAGTCGCCTCCTCCCCTTTACCCATGGTTTTGTTTTCTGCAGTTTCAGTTACTTATGTTCAACTGAGGTACAAAAATGGTAAATAGAAAATTTCAGAAATAAACAATTCGTAAGTTTTAAATTGCATAATGTTTTGAGTAGCATGATAATCTTATGCATGTGTTTGTGTTCAGGAAACCCTTATTGGTCTCACTGACGGCTCTGAAGTGCAAGAATAGTAATGCTGACAATTCAAATAAGCTAAAGAGAAGCTGTAAAATGCTTCCTTTAAATGACAAAGGGAAAATGCCCAACCTTTATAAAAAAATAAAAAATTATATGCTGAGGTTGTTACGATCTACAGCAAGAACGAATCTTCTATCCATGAAATCGTGAAGAAGGAAAAACATTTTTACGCTCGTTTTGCTGTCATGCCTCAAACTACAAAAGTTATATTACCATGCATGTTAAGTGTTTACTTAAATTTGTAGATGGAAGGCATGAAAAGAAACATATTTTAATAGATGGCAATCAGGTTCATTACTATTTGTGGTTTCAGGCATCCACTAGAAGTGTTGAAACACATCCTCCATGCACAAGAAAGGACTACTGTAATCAAAACTCTCCCAACAAAGAAAAGTTCAGAACCTGGTAGCTTCATTGGTGAATTCTGCTAAGCATTAAAGGAATAATTAACACCAGTCACTCTCAAACTCCTTCAGAAACTTTAAGAGGAGGAAACATTTTCAAACTCATTTTATTAGGTTAGCATTACCCTGATACTAAAGCAAGATAAGGATTCTACAAGAAGCAAAATACAGACCAATATCCCTTATGAAATCAGATTGAAAATTTCTCAACAAAATCTTAGCAAATTAAATTTAACAGCACATTAAAAGAATCATACACCCTGATCAAGTGGGATTTATACCTAAGATGCAAGAAACATACACAAATCAAAAACTTAAAGAATGGGAGAAAAAATTTGCAAGATATATAGATATATATATAGATATATATATATATATATAATTCTTATTTCTTTCTGCTTTCTGCATAATTTCTTCAATTCTTTTTTTTTTCCTGTTGGATATCAGCATCAACAATAAGGAAAACCCAGATTGCTTCTTCAATACTTTGCTTAGAAACCTCTGTGCTAGTCTGCTTAGAGTACCATACCAGAATATTACAGACTTGGTAGTCAAAGAACAAAAAGTTATTTTTTTCACAGGTCTGGAGGCTTGAAGTCCAAGATCAAAGTGTCTCAGGGTTGGTTTCTGGTGAGCCCCTCTTCATGGCTTACAGACAGCAACCTTCTCACTGTATCCTTACCTGGCCTCTTCTTTGTGCACATAGACAGAGAGAAAGGTCTCTGCTATCTCTTCCTCTTCTTGTATGAACACCGTTCTATAGGATTAGGACCCTACCCTTAAGATCTCATTTAATCTTGATTACATCCATAAAAGCCCTATCTCCAAATACATAGAAACATCTGAGTTAGGATTTCAACATTTAATTAGGAGAGATGCAATTTAGTGCACAGCAGATATTTAAAATAATCCCTATGGTAAAAATATAAAAAAAAAAAACTATAGAATGTGTACATAAGTAAATGGAAAGAAAGTCAACGTTTTTTACAGTAAAAAAAAAAATGCAAAAGCCAATGGTAATGTGGGACATGAGGAACAAAAATACTGTAAAGCATGTGGAAAATGAATGGAGAACTGGCAGCAGTTCTTCCTTACCAGTAATTATGTAAGTATAAATAGATTAATGTAAGTAAATAAGCAGAATGGATTTTTTTAATGATCCAGCTCTATGCTGTCTACATAAAAAGCCCACTTTAGAAGACACAAATAGGCTGAAAGCAAAAGGATGGAAAAATATGTTCCATGCAAATCATTAACAAAAGAATGCTGGATGGTTATACTAACATAAGACAAAAGACTCTAAATCCATAAAGACATTATATATTAATAAAAGGCTTAACATAGCAACAAGATATAAAAATTGTAAATATTTATGGACCTAACAATAAATGATTAAAATACATGAAGCAGAAATTGACACAATTGAAAAGAAAAATAGACAATTCTCCTTGTAATAATATATAAACCAGTCAGACAGAAGATAGGGTGAAAAGGTAAGAAGATAAGGAAAGAGAGGACATGAACAACACAATAAATAGACCTAACAGGTGTGCACAGAATACTCCACCCAACAACTGCAGAATAGGCATGCTTCTCAAACGCACAGGAGACATTCTCCAGGATAGACCATATATAAGGGCACAAAGCAGTTTCACTAGATTTTAAAAGGCAGATTATCAGACAAAATATTTTTAACCACAATGGGATGAAGTTATAAATAAATAGCAGAAAAAAAATAGAAAATGTATAAAAACGTATAAATTAAATAACACACTCTTAAATAACCAGTGAGTCAAATGAAAGTCATAAGTGAAGTTTAAAAAAATACTTAGACATTAATGAAAACAAAAATACAATATACCAAAATTTGTGGTATGCAGTGGTAATAGTGCTTGCAGTGAAATTTATAGCTATAAATGACTATTAAAAAAGAAATATCTCAAGTCAACCCCTTATTTTTATACCTTGATAAATTTAAAATTAAGAGTCAACTAAACATGAAGCTAGCATAAGGAAGAAAATAAGAAAGATTAGCATAGACATAAACAAAATGGAGAATAGAAAAAAACTAAAGGAAAAATCATTGAAATAAAAGTTGGTTCTTTGAAAGAGTCAATAATCTCTCAACAAAATTGACAGGCCATTAACTAGATGTACAAAGAAAAAAGAGAAAATATACAAATAACTGAAGTCAGAAATCAAAGTGGGACTTTACTACAGGCCTTACAAAGGTAAAAAGAAGTATACTATGAACAATTATACAACAAAGATTAAATAACAAAGAAATGGATACATTTCTAAAAACACACAAATTACCTGACTCAAGGAAATAGAAAATTTCAGCATTGGGAAGAAGGGAATACTTTCTACGTCATTCTCTCAGGCCAACATTATTCTGATATAAAAGTCAGAAAATAACATTACAGGAAAATAAAATTACAGACCAATATCCCTTATGAATATTGATGTGTAAAATCTTCATCAAAATATTACCAAATCCTATCAAACAGCATATTAAAAAAATTACTTACCATGCAAAGTGAAATTTTATCCTAGGAATGCAAGGGTAGTTCACCATAAGAAATTTGTCAGTGTAAATCTATCAAGACTGAAAGCTCCCCTCATTATCAGGAACAAAACAAGGACACCCACTTTCAGTGCTGCTACTTAAAATTGTACTAGAAGTTCTAGCTAGTGTATTGGATAAGAAAACAAACAAACAAAAAAAAAGCCTCCCAATTTGGAAATAAAGAGGTAAACTCTATCTGCAGATGACATGATTCTATATAAAGAAAATGCTCATGCCCAAGAAAGCTATTGCTGTTTTGCAAAAACAGCGATGACTTTTGCACCAACCTAATAATAATGTAATTCAGCAAAGCTGCAGGATACAAGATCAACATATACAAATAAGGTGTGTCTTTATACACAGCAAAGAAAAATCCAAAAGGAAAATTAAAGCAATTTCATTTAAAATACCACGAGAAAGAAATATTACAGAATAAATCTGACCCAAGAAGTAAGACTTGTACACCGAAAGCTACAAAACATTGCTGAAAAAATTAAGTACCTTAATAAATGGAAAGACATTCTATGTTCATGAATAAAAAGATTTAATGTTAAGATGTCAAGACTAAACAACGTAATCTACACATATAACACAATTTTTACCAAAATTCCAACAGCTTCTTAGACTCATTCTTAAATTCATATGGAATTCCAAAAGGCCCTGAATATCCTAAACAATCTTGAAAACAAAGAATAAACTTGGAGGCTTCACACTGCCCAAATATAAAACTAACTACAAATCTACATTAATCAAAACGGTATGGTACTGGCATAAAAACAGACATATAGACCAATGGAATATAATAGAGAGGCTAGAAATAAACTCTCACATATATGATTAATTATTTGACAAGGGTGCCAAGAACATTCAATTAGGAAAAGACAACCTTTTCAAAAAACAGTACTGGGATATCCACATGCGAAAGAAAGAAATTGGATCCTTCCCCTACACCAAATACAAAAATAAACTCAAAATAAATCAATGACCTAAACAAAAAAACTAAAACTACAAAATCTTACAAGAAAACACTGAGGAAAATATGTATGACCTTGCATTTAGCAATGATTTTAATGATATGACACCAAAGGCACAGGCAAGAAAAGAAAAGATAAATTGGACTTCACCAAAATTAAGAAATTTTGTACATAAAAGGACACTATTTAAAAAGCACAAAAATATAGCCCACTGAAAGGATGAAGATATTTGCATATCATATATAGGATAAGGGATTCATATCCAGAATATATAAAGAACTCATACAACTCAATAACAAAAGTCAAACAATTGAATTCAAAATAACCAAAGGATTTGAAAGAACATTTTATTTAAAGAAGATATACAAATGACCAATAAGCCCCTGAAAAGAATTTTTCAACATCACTAATCATTAGGGAAATGCAAATAAAAACCACAATGAGATACCATTTCATACCTATTAGTATGGCTATACTAAAAACAAAAAACAAAAGTAACAGGTATTGTCAAGGATGGGGAGAAACTGAAAGTCAAGCATTTCTAGGAGGTTTGTAAAATGGTGCAGTTACTATGTAAAATAGTTTGTCAGTTTCTCAGAAGGTTAAACATAGTACTACCATATGCCCCAGTGATTCCATGCCTACGTATTAGGTTGGTGCAAAAGTGATTGCAATTTTTGCTATTACTTTCAATGGCAAAATCTGCCATCAATTTTGCACCAACCTAATATTTATCCAGAAGAATTGAAAGCCAGGCTTTGATCAGATATGTGCACAACAATGTTTGTAACATAATTATTCACAACAGCCGAAAGAAAGGAGTCATCTAAGTGTCGATCAACAGATACAAGGTAAATAAAACATGGTCTTTACATACAACAGAGTATTATCCAGCCATTTAAAAAAATGAAATTTTGACATACATCCTGCAACAGGGATGAAACTTGAAAACATAGTAAGCTAGACACAAAACAACAAATATTTGTGTAATGTCACCTATATGAGGTACCCACAGTAAATAGAGGCAAAGTGGGTTACCAGTGACTCAGGGCAGGGAGTTACTGCATACAGAGTACAAAGTTTTTGTTGGGACTTATGAAAAAGTCTCAGGTACAGATCATCTTGATGGTTATACAACATCGTGAATGTATTTAATGCCACTGAACTGTACAAAAATGGTTAAAATGGTAAATTTTATGTTAGGTATATTCCACTACAATTTAGAAAAAAAAAATTGAAAAGAAGATAAATGGTGAGATAATTATGAAAGTGCAATCTGTTCAAGAGGATGATAAATTCTTCCAGGCACCATCCTCTTAAAAAGCAATAGTGTATTATCTTAACAAGTCAGGGCTTCAAAAGAATTCTGAGGTCATTTGGGTTACAGCTCTATTTTTTAGACTGCCACAAACCTAATCGGCTCAGATAATTCATCTCTACCTAATATTTACAATCCTGGTCCAAGGCAGTTTCATGAAACCAGGACTCTGAGTCTTAGTCTGTTTGAGAAAGAATACTAAGAACAGTAACAAGTGTAGTGGTCATCACAATAAAAGGTACGGGATTTAAATATATGATGTGATTACGTAATCTTAAATTTGAAAAACGAACCTTGAGAGTCATATTTAATTTAGACATTTTGCCAGTGATAAAACTGACTCACTAACACATTTTCATTATTAATTTAAAGCCAAATGATTATTTTTATCAGAACTATGTTTTCTGACTTGTAATTCAGAGACTCCTCTACTTTGCCACAGTAAAGCAATTTTTATTTATTCAGATGCATAAGTACAACAGTTTTGAAAGTTAGGTACTCTACGGCTATTTGGCAAAATAAAATACATAACTTCAAAGTGCTGGCTGGGCATGGTGGCTCACACCTGTAATCCCAGTGCTTTGGGGGTCCAAGGTGGGTGGATCACCTTATGTCAGGAGTTTGGGACCAGCCTGGCCAATATAGTGAAACCCCATCTCTACTAAAAAATACAAAAATTAGCTGAGCATGGTGGCACATGCCTGTAATCCCAGCTACTCAGGAAGCTGAGGCTGGAGAATCACTTGAACCCATGATGTAGAAGTTGCAGTAAGCCGAGATCATGCCACTGCACTCCAGCCTGGGCAACACAGTGAGATTCCATCTCAGAAAAAAACAAAGGGCCGAATGACTCCTAAATGAAAGTTAATTAAACTCCACTGAATTTCAAAGAGCCCAGCTCATCCTTAAAAGTATATTGGGATCAGAGAATAAAGCTGTCATAGGCATAAGCACTATTCAAGGAATTATTCTGACGACTTTCTGATCATCTCTGACTCCTACTGCCCCTTACTCTTGGCTTTCCTGATTAATCAATCAATCATCTCCCCATCTGGGCTCTGTAGATTGCTTTTCTAGCCTCTGTGATTAGCAACTGAGTATCAGCTTATAGCAGCATACCATTCTCCACCTACCCAAATTGGACAACAAGATTTTGCTACCTTCTGTATAAGCCGCATAGATAAGAGGCAACACAAGCTTAAGGACTATTTGTGCTGCCCAGGACTAACCATCCCTGCCCCCTGCTTCCAGAGCTTGTCAGAGGTTGCTTAAGATGTTGAAAAACAAACTAACAGCCATCTAGTTTTAAATCGGAATCAACTTCCAAAGTTACTCTATTACTTCAATAATAATATAATAGCCCAGACCTGCCTGTCCACTGGCATCTTTTAACTAGTCTTGCAATTTCTGTCTGTTAGAAGGTATGTTCTTATATTTAACTAAATTATGTGTCCTAATTTTTATTCACTGCTTTTAGTTGGACCCCTTAGGGTAAAACAGAACTTACCTGTTCTTTTTTTTCCACATGACAATGTCTTCAAATAGTTTGAAGATTTTACAAGTACCCACGTACATCAGGCTATTCCTCATTCTGAGATAAGGGGCAATTCAAATTCCTTTGGTAATTTTTAACTTTTTTTAATTTCGTAACTCCCTGTCACTCTCTCAAAGCATCATCCAGTTTTTCCATGTTCCTCTTCAAGAGTGATGTACAGAAGCACATACAGTCCTCCTCATCAATTGTCTGCCACCACCGAGAGGGAGAAGACTGAGACTCCCTGGACTTCAGCTATGTCTCCATTCTCCACCTTTGCGGTGCCACCTCCAGCATCTTGCTCCACTTACATCCTCACTCTTCTACAGAGCCTATGGGACTGCTTCTTCCCTAGGGGTTTGCAATTTACCCTCCTGGGGAAGAGCTCCTCTGTCCTTCCATGGAAATTCAGAGTTCTAGTTTATGCTCCTTACCTTTCTTCTTTGCGGAAGAAAGAAGGTAACTCCAATTCTCCTAGCAAACTTAATTGAGAAATATTTGCCAAGCCTTCAGAGTGCAGGGACTAACATAATTTATACCTATGAGCTGAACCCTGAGCAACACAGACTTAACTGCTTCGGTCCACTTACAAGCAGCAGTTTTTCAGTAAGTTACACTGAGTGTGCCCGCCGCTCCTGTCTCTTTCCTCCACCCCTTTTGCCTCTGAGACAGCAAGACCAACCCCTCTTTGCCTTCTCATCCTCAGCCTACTCAATATTAAAGACTTTTATGATGAACCACTTCCACTTAGCAGCAAATATATTTTCTCTTTATGATTTTCTTAACTTTTTTCTGGCTTACTTTATTAAAAGAATGCAGCATAAAATGCATACAATATACAAAATACGTGTTAGTTGGCTGTTTATGTTATCAGTAAGGCTGCTGGTCAACCATAGGCTATTAGTCATAAAGTTTTGGAGGAGTTGAAAGTTATATACAGATTTATGACTGTGCATGGGGTCAGGTCAGCATGCCTATCTCCCATGTTGTCTAAGGGTCAGCTGTACAGCTGATCATTGTCTAATACCAGAAGACAAGCATATCTTATCTCCTAAAGGCCACTGAAACTTCCATTCATTTATGATTACTAGTTACACTCTACGGTTTTTCCAAAACTAGAAACTTTCTATAATGCCCATACTAACCCTCATCCATACCTGTCAGTCCTGGCCAACTGTCAGAGCGATCTGTGGGTCTTCTCAAAACCAAAGATAGCTCCTACTCCAAAGATGATTCAATACGTCTTTATTGCTGTCACTGTCATTGATACAGCTGTTTTTTAAGCTCGTAAGTTATTTTTAACTCACAACCAGAATTCAGAAAATATGCAAGGCTCTCAAGTTTTGTTCTGTCATCTATTAGTTATGCGATATGGGCAAGTTGATTAAGAAGTGTGAGCTTCACCGAACACAGTGGCTCACACCTGTAATCCCAGTACTTTGGAAGGCTGAGGTGGGCGGATCGCCTCAGGTCAGGAGTTCGAGTCCAGTCTGACCAACATGGAGAAACCCCATCTCTACTAAAAATACAAAATTAGCCGAGCATGGTGGTGCATGCCTGTAATCGTGGCTACTCAGGAAGCTGAGGCAGGAGAATTGCTTGAACCCAGGGGGCGGAGGTTGCAGTGAACCAGGATTGCACCATTGCACTCCAGCCTGGGCAACAATAGTGAAACTCCACCTCAAAAACAAAAAACAACAAAACAAAAGAAGTGTGAGCTTCAGTTTCTCACCTAGGAAACGAAATAGCAATTCTCCTATAGGTTTTGTTATGTATTACCTATAAAACATTTAACGCAGTATTGACAACAAATTCATATTTAATTGGTAGGTACCTCTTAGTAGATTCTACCATGCAAATGTCTATTTACTGTATCTGGTTTACTTTAAACACTTTCCCCCATCAAAGACAGAGTTAAGGGCTCCAATATCAAGTTACTAATAGTATCTCATACTCTTTCAATTGTAGTATTTTTAATATAATTGGATTATAAAAACCTAGCAAAAAATATACCTCTGAGAATTTCAGGTAAAATCAGTATTCTGGAAATTTTTAGCTCTGACAAATAGTCTTAACAGCCATTCAAATGTATTTATCTACCTTTACCAAGAACATTTAGTAAATTATGTAAAATAATATCCAAAAAATTTTCTAAAATATTACTTAGAACCCCACACCAATAGCTAGAAAATGAAATTCTATTAAAATATAATCTGTAAAATCTGTTTGACATTTTAATCTCTTTTGGGTGTTTTTACCTTGTGTTTATCAGAGAGACACAAAGAAGAAGAAAAGACTTCTACATTCTAATTGCAAATCCATCACATAAATTATTGGCAGATCCAGTTTTGCTGGATGAGCTAATGTAATTGTCAAAACTCCCAACTGAGCTAATGTGATTACACTCAGTTTCCATTAACCAGGGTCAGTCAGGCCAAGCCCCTGCCCGTGACTTATGATGAGCCAGAGTCGATAATAATAGAAGAAATGGCAGCTACTCAAAAATGAAAGCATCGCTGTCATCAGACCATACACAGAAAGGCAAAGCTGTGTCAACGCTTCTCTCTCTTCATTTACAGAATGCCCAAAGGGAGGTATATAAACATCCAAAAAGAGCAAACTTGTAATACAAGGGCTAGAAAAATCTTTAAGTTGAACACTCTTTTGTATACATGAGGAAGCTGGGGCTAGTGAGCATACACCATTTACCTGAGGTTACCCAGTGAGTTTGGGGCAAGTCCAGATGGTATGATCTTTCCATTTCAGATGACTTCCTAACAAAAATTGCACCTGTGCCCAGTTTGGGGTTCATAAAAAAGTGCACCACCTATGAAATATGCTATAGATCTTAAGGATGTATTTCTTCTATTTCCACCTGCTCCTCCCAAAAAAAGTATAGAGAATTATAAGCAACTTCAAATTACAGTTTATTTGCAGTGGTCTTCTAGTAATTAATGTGCTTATTTCCCCCTCCCTCTCTCTCTCTCTCTCTCTCTCTCTCTCTCTCTCTCTCTCTCTCTCTCTCTTTCTCTCAATTACTGATTATGCACTATGGAACATTGTTTCCTCTCATGTCTCTCCTGAACCAAGACGGTCTTGCTTCCAAGCTGCTGTGAATAAGGGAATTTTTAAAAAATATATTATCTACCAAAAACTTGTTTACATTGATATGCTAAATGTGTACAACACTTACCTCCAAGGTTACATTGAATACCTCACCCTGCATACACACCACACTCACATCCATTGTTTACCATTCAACACGCCAAAATAGCTTCTGTCATGCCTCTCTTTCCCCCCCCTTGTCCTCTGCTACCTCTCCCTCCCCCTTCCCCTCCCCCTCCCCCCTCTTGCTCTCCCTCCCTCCCCACACTTCTCTCTCTCTTTTAGCCTTCCTCTGTCACCCAGGCTGGAGTGCAATGGCACAATCTCGGCTCACTACAACCTCTGCCTCCCAGGTTCAAGTGATTCTCCTGCCGCAGCCTCCCAAGTAGCTGAGATTACAGACGTACATCACCAAGCCAGGCTAATTTTTGTATTTTTAATAGAGACGGGGTTTCACCATGTTGGCCAGGTCTCAAACTCCTGACCTCAGGTGATCCACCTGCCTTGGCCTCCCAAAGTGGTCCTTCTCTTTTCTCTTCCCACATTTCTCCCTTTCCTAGTCACCATATTTCTTAGTTTGTGTGTTTCCCTTTCTTTGTCCCAAAAGTGTTCTCAATTTGGTCTTAGATTAACTAATGTATACCTATAAGTCGATTCTGTATCTAACTCATGATGAACATTGTCAGAGAAATAAATACAAGATAAATGTATTAACTGATAAAACTTGAATTTTGAAAAATTAGTAAAAATTGATCAAAGAGTCATATATTCTTGATGAGTTTATATCCCAAAAAAGTGACCAAAGCATATTAGACTTAGAGGAAATAATAGCCACTGAAGCAGCTCTCTATTGGCAGAAAGCCAAGGTGTAACATTTGATTGATTAATCAAATGTTAGTCTTAAAATTCAAACTGAAATATTTGATTGATGAATTAAATGTTAGTCTTAAAATTCAAATTGAAACATTTGATTGATCAAATATTGGTCTTAAAATTTAAGTGGAATAGAATTGATCCTGAGAAAATTAATTTTATGAAATAAAAATGAAAATGGAGAAGTTGGAAGTGGCTTAGCTGCTCCTTTTTAAAAAATCAGTCATGGAGTTAAATTGATTTGATACAATTTGCTCTAGAAATGACTGTCATGGCAAAAAATTATCTGTGGCATACTTGTGACTAAAATGTTTTCATTAAAATGGCTTAGTCTAAATATTCCATACCCCATGAGAAAATGTCAATGATGATGAAGTTTAAGAATTGTCTAAAAACAACTCCACAGCTTCCATTGTGAGGCAGATAATATTATATTCAATAAAAAGATATTCAAATATATTGGTACCAAAAACATGCTATGCTCCAGAAACTGGCACCAGCCTCACTTATGAATTACAGATTTAAACAGTAATTGAGGTACACAGGCAGGTCTGCGGATTGAAGAACATGACTTAGCCTCAGGAATCTTATATAGCACTTATAAACCAAAACTTATTACTCCCTTAAATTGTTATTAATTTATAAAGTAAGTAAGCTGGTGTCTCCACATTCCAACTGGCTTTTCATTGAGTTATTGAGAAGGTGTCATCCTAAGTTCTTGATGAAAGCAACACAACCAGAGGAACCCACAGGTAAAAGGAAATGCATAGGAGAGAGTTTAGTGCTATCTCTCATCAGCTAAGGCTGCTATAAACAATGACTTAAATTGAAAGTTTATTCCTATGGTGAGTATATCAGTGTATGTAAATACACGTGTGTTATATTTAAACACTAAATGTTGTGAAGTTCAGGGAAGGAATATTATATTTGTGCATGTGAGAGTACATACTGCATAGTATATGTAACTGACATACACATAACACCACATAAACATACCCACTTTGCCACAGGATTTAGCCTGGCAAAGGTGATTCTGAAAGAATGGGCTTTCCTGGCAGGGGTGACAGCATGTTTCAAGCTCCTTAGGTGAAAAAGCAATGACCACAGTCAGCAGAGGGAGTTCCGAGTGGTACTGAGTGTCTGGAATGTGGAAGGCAAAGCCAGCAAGTTTCCCCATACCTAAGGGGACATGATAATCTCAGTGAATAAGCTACTGGTTATTTTTCCTTCCGTAAGCTTGAAGCTTGATATATATATATATATACAAATATATATATACACATATATATATACATATATATACACACATATATATATACATATATATACACATATATATATACATATATATATACACATATATATATATATATATATATGAAGCTGCTTTATCCTAGGTTAAAAATGCAGTATCAAGAATTTCCTGCTCTTATTATATAAAGGATCCAATAGGAGTAAACTCAAGGATGACAGGGGAAAAAATGTGTATATGAAGATAAATGGCTTAAGCTAGGGTGGAGGGGGAACCATGCCTCAGTGAATGGCCTCAGGCAAAACTGTCAAGGCTTTGAACCTGCTTCCAGCCACCCTGAATCTCTGCCTTTGTTAGATTTCCTGGTCCTTTGCTTCCCCTGCTCCTCAGTGATCTTAGCCTGTCATCAGGATCATTTTTGTGTTTCATTTCTAGTGTTGTGTGTTCAAAGTGGACATTTTCACACTGAAGTTTTTAGGAAGAAGAGTTCTGATGGCTGCAATTTACTTTAAAATGTATCCAAAAATAGATTAATGAATGGATAGCTGGGTAGATGTGTGATGAAGCCAGTGTAGTACAATGTTAATGGTAGAATCTAGGGATGCAGAAAGAGTGTGGATACTTTGCTCTACTTATGAAACCATTCCTCATAAAATGTTGAACCAACTGTAGGTATATTGGCCCAAATTTGGCCAGTGGGAACCTCCTCAGTTTTGCTCCCAAGTCCTTTTGACATGAATCTAGCAGTCTTTGACAGCTTGCCTGTTCCTTGTAATGACAAGATTATTGCAACTCCATCTTATGTATTTCCCACTCTGACCTAGAAACAGACAATTCAGTGGGAAACAATATTTAGAGGCAATAATCTCAGTGCTAGCAATATTCATCGTAACTGGTCTGGTCATAACAAGATTATTGCAGTTCCATCTTATGTATTTCCTACCCTGACCTAGAAACAGACAATTCAGTGGGAAACAATATTTAGAGGCAATAATCTCAGTGCTAGCAATATTCATTGTAACTGGTCTGGTCATTGTTTTATGGCCTTTTCAGAGGACAGAGCTAGGATAGAAATAGGTCGTAAGTGAAGAGAGAAACAGAGAAACAATGAGAAAAAGAACGACAGAGAAAGAAAAAGATTTTTTTTTAAATAACATGCCCTATGAGTTCACAAAGACATTTACTTTTTAAGTTAATGTAATAGAGATTTTCCTACCCTGTCCTATATTACTTCCTTGCTGTCCTTCTCCCAGGGTAAGAATCCTGGTTCTCAAGGCACAGATGATATATAATTAGAATACCTCATAATTCATATATGCTCTGGCCCATATTATACAAACAACATTTTCAGAAAGATGATATTAATGCAGCCAATTCTGGCTACTGACACCTATTTAAAATGTTTACATACACTTTCCCCAATCTGCCCTTCTTTTTAACACTGTATTTTATCAACACTGTCAGCACATATAGTCATTGCAGACTATACTCTCTTTTAATTCTCATTTATCCTTACTTCTAAAGGTAACCCCCATTTATTGTGATTTTAAAGACAACTATAAGTTCTATGCACATCATCACACCTAATATCGAGGTCTCCCTAATTTTTTTTGTCTGAAATGTTCTTTAGTAGATTCCTCAGGAAATGTTTATAGAAACAATAGTTATTTATTTCTTACGTGCAAATTATAGATTGTGTCCTTCATCAACAAAATCAGCTTCCAATAAATACTTAGCTCACATTTTCTTTCCTTGAATGTCTTAACTATATTCAATTTCCTTTGTCATAAAAGATTGCTGCTGAAAAATCTGAAGATAATCTAACTTTCCCCTTAAATATCACATGCACTTCTCCTTATATGCCCAAATGATTTTTGTTTCTTTTTAAAGTCTAGTAATTTTACTAGGCTATATCTTGAGGGTTGTATAGATTCATTCTGGATCTATATTTTCAGGTACATGATATGCTCTTTCAGTTTAAGCACCAATAAAAATACAATGGATTAAAGCCCATAAAATTAAATATCAAATCAGGAATTTATAATGATGCAAAAAATTAACTGGTCTTTCTAGGAAGACAGAAAACCAACTCATTACCTTAAAAACTGGGAAAAGGGAGTGATCATGCATTTAGCCTCCATTTTCTATGTAAGCACTGAGTAACCAAATAGTAAGTAAGAGAAAGACATACCCATAAAAATATTTTCAGATTAATAAACGAAAACCAAATACTTGAGGTACAACTTCAACATTTGGCATGAGAGCTGGCTTATTTAGTTTAGATTCCATCCAGATCTTTTATGTTGCCCTTGAAGATGACTGGATATAATTTAATAAATCTGTAATCATCAGCTATCTCAAGTGATTTGTTATTGATGTGAGATAGAGAGAACAAGACATTTGTGGAGAAAGAATGTATTAGCTTTCTTTGTGGAGGCTGTGCTATCCAAAATAACCTTTCAATCTCTTTGAAGACTCATCCAGAGGACATTCGAATTTACAGGAGGCTCACCAGCAACAGAGGCAGCATCAAAGCAGGCTACACTAAAATCTCAAATACAGATTTCCAGGAACAGTGGCCATGTGGACAGAAAAAAAGCTGAATAAAATTGCGAAAACACAAAAATTAATAATGACCACTATGGATGATAAGAGTTAGAATTTTCCAACAGTTTATCTTGTGCAGCACCAGGCTAATCATGTAGGATTCTCACAGCCTTTGAGGAACATACTGTAACCTTCCTGACTTATAAGTCAATTGTAAGCTTTCCTGGATTATAAAATGTTTCTGAATGTTTCACATTTTAAAAAAGTGTAAGATTGTACTGACTGTTTCATACTGAGACTCAGAGGAATATAGAAACTTCTCGATAGCCACATATGTAACAAACATGGTAATAAGGAAAATGGGCAGCAGCCCAAGAACTAAAGGATAGAGTGTGTGAAGGCACAGATATCCACCTGCAGCAAGCCTCACAGGCCTTGCCAAGGGGCAATTCACAATTCCACTTCCTGAGAAACAAGCGCAATCTCACAGGAGGCAATCAGAGGGGAGAAAAGTTAAATCCCCATCTCCACCCCCTGGACTTAAGGGAAACAGGGAGGAGCCTTCATAATTTGCCACATGTTATGGTTTGGCTCTGTCCCCACCCAAATATCAACTTGAACTTTATCTCCCATAATTCCCACATGTTTTAGGAGGAACCCAGGGGGAGGTAATTGAATCATGGGGGCCAATCATTTCCATGATATTCTCATGATAGCAAATAAGTCTCATTGGATCTGATGGGTTTATCAGGGGTTTCTGCTTTTCTTCTTCCTCATTTTCTCTTGCCACTACCATGTAAGAAGTATCTTTCAGCTCCCACCATGATTCTGAGGCCTCCCTAGCCATGTGGAACTGTAAATCCAATTAAACCTCTTTTTCTTCCCAGTTTCAGGTATGTCTTTATCAGCAGCATGAAAACGGACTAATACAATAAATTGGTGCCAGTAGAGTGAGGCATTGCCAAAAAGATACCCAAAAAATGTGGAAGCAACTTTGGAATTGGGTAACAGGCAGCGGTTGGAACAGTTTGGAGGTCTCAGAGGAAGATAGGAAAATAGGGAAAACTTGGAACTTCCTAGAAACTTGTAGAATGGCTTTGTCCAAAAGGCAGATACTGATATGGACAGTAAGGTCCAGACTGAGGTGGCCTCAGACAGAGATGAGGAACTTGTTGGGAACTGGAATAAAAGTGATTCTTGTGATATTTTAGCAAAAAGACTGGGAGCATTTTGCTTCTGCCCTAGAGATTTATGGAACTTTGAACTTGAGAAAGATGACTTCGGGTATCTGGCGGAAGAAGTTTCTAAGCAGTGAAGCATTCAAGCAGTGACTTCTGTGCTGTCGAAGGAATTTAGTTTTATAAGGGAATCAGAGCATAAAAGTCCAGAAAATTTGCAGCCTGACTATGTGATAGAAAAGAAAGCTTATTTTCTGGGGAGAAATTCATGACAGCTATAGAAATCTGCGTACATTGCAAGGAGACTAAGCTTAATCCCCAAGACAATAAGGAAAATGTCTCTAGGCCATGTCAGAGACCTTCACAGCAGCCCCTGCCCACAGGCCCAGAGGCCCAGGAAGAAAAAGTAGTTTTATGGGCCGGGCCCATGTGCAGCCTAGGGACTAGATACCGTGTGTCCCAGCCACTCCCTCCATGGCTGAAAGGGACCAGCATAGAGCTTGGGCCGTGGCTTTAGAGAGTAGAAGCCCCAGGCCTTGGCAGCTTCCATGTGATGTTGAGCCTGCAGCTACACAGAAGTCAAGAATTGAGGTTTGGGAACCTCTGTCTTGATTTCAGAAGAAGTATGGAAACACCTGGACGCCCAAGGAAAAGTCGGCTGCAGGGGCGGGGCCCTCGTGGAGAACCTCTGCTAGGGCAATGCACAAGGGAAATGTGCGGCTGGAGCCCCCAACACCAAGTCCCTACTGGGGCACCACCTATTGGAGCTGTGAGAAGAGGCCACTGTCCTCCAGACCCCTGAATGGTAGATTCACTGACAATTTTCACCGTGCACCTGAAAAAGCCACACTGAATGTCAGCCTGTGAAAGGAGCTGTCATGGAGGCTGTACCCTGCAAAGCCACAGGGGTGGAGCTGCCCAAGACCATGGGAGCCCACCTGTTATATCAGCATGAACTGGATGTGAGACCTGGAGTCAAGGGAGATCATTTTGGAGCTTTAAAATTTGCCCTGCTGGCTTTCAGACTTGCATGGGCCCTGTAAACCCTTTGTTTTGGCCAATTTCTCCCATTTGGAACTGCTGTATTTACCCAATACCTGTACCTACATTGCATCAAGGAAGTAACTAGCTTGCTTTTGATTTTACAGGCTTATAGGTGGAAGGGAATTGCTTTGTCTCAGATGAGAATTTGGACTGTAGACTTTTGGGTTAATGCTGAAATGAGTAAAGACTTTGGGGGATTGTTGGGAGGGCATGATTGGTTTTGAATTTGAATGAGATTTGGAGGGGCCAGGGGTGGAATGATACATGGCTTAGCTGTGTCTCTACCCAAATCTCAACTTGAACTGTATCTCCCAGAATTCTCATGTGTTGTGGGAGAGACCCAGGGAGAGGTCATTGAATCATGGGGCCTGTCTTTTCAGTGCTATTCTCATGATAATAAGTAAGTCTCACGAGATCTGATGGGTGTACCAGGGGTTTCTGCTTTTGCCTCTTCCTAGTTTTCTCTTGCAACCACAGTGTAAGAAGTGTCTTTCACCTCCTGCCGTGATTCTGAGGCCTCCTCAGCCATGCAGAACTTTAAGTCTAATTAAACCTCTTTTTCTTCCCAGTCTCTGGTATGTCTTTATCAGCAGTTTGATGGACAAATAAACCACCTAAACCTTCAGAATCAGTTGCCTTCAGGATTAACAGTAAGCGTCAATAGAGCAGTTTCAACACTCCAGAAGAAAAAGATATTTACACAGATGGAGTTCTCTGCTAAAACTGCCCATGAGACAGATCCTTCCACAAAACCCACACCCTACAGAAGATGAATCATGGTTTTTCAGTGTAGAATACTATAGAATACTATCAATTTCTCTGAGACTAGTTATTAAGCCTAAAGAGAAGTCACTCGTATCAGGACAAATATCAAAAGAGAATAGACCTTTTTTCATTTAAAAATAAGTAAGCAGAAATAACAGCAAAGCCTGAAAAATAAAAGAGGCAATATAAACGAGAAAGCGCACCAGAGAAAGCGCACCAGAGAAAAGCGCACCAGAGAAAGAACATGTTTTTGAAAATTATCTACTCTAGTGAACACCTGCATCATACTCTCAAAGGAAGTAAAGAATAACCAAACATAAAGGACAAAAGTAAAACAATATAAAAAACCATGAGACTGAAAACTGAGAACTCATTGTAAGCAAAGAATGTAGGTAAATATTGATGTAAGATTGAAGATGACATTAAAAGCAATAAGAAACAATCTATATTCTGCTGTAGGTTACAAACTTAGAAATGAGAAATTCTATAAAAATGCAGAAAAAATATGTTATGAAAGCAATCAGAAAGAATACAGATTATGAAGAATAGCTCATGATTTAAAATACTGGTAGTGTTTCCATAGAGATCAGAATCAATATTACACAAGCAAACATCAACTACATATTTTCCTATATAGAAGACCTACACCTACAGATTTGTAGGACAGAGTATTAAGAAAATAATATTCTGAAAAAAAACCCTAATATTTGGCTTTATTCCGGTGATTATTTTTCTTCAAGGATAAAAAAAGCAGTAATAGTGAAAGAATTCAGGCAGCCAAGAAGAAGAAAATACAGAGCTGGACTCCCATTTCTCTTCAGCAACTCCAATGAACAAGGAGCAGATTTCTAATGTCTTTGTGGTTGTGAGCGAAAAATATCAAGAGTTCTGAAGCCATTCACTTTGTCATTTAGATAGAAAACCAGTAGAAAGGCGCTCATATTTACAAGGACTCAGGAAATAACGTCTATAATGTTTCGGTGCTGGGGGATTATTCTCAATGTAAAGGAGAAAAGTCAACATTAACAACTAAAAACCAGAAATTTTATGTAATACAATAAGGACTGACAGCATTGAAAATGCTAAAATGTAGAATTAAATTGTACATATCATAAATTGTACATATCATAAATAACATTTGAAGAAACTATTTAACTTTGTGTTAAATAATTTTAAAGGTGTTTTAAGGTAATATTTATAAACCAGTAAAAATGTCCAAATTTTTTAGACTTCAAAAAAATATAGAAGAAAAAATAGAGGCAGTAAAAGTTTACTAATTGATTTTTATGACACAAGGAGTTGTCTTATTGATATTGATAAAGAAGTATAACTTTATAGTTTTCTTAAAAAAGGGTATTTATGACAGCTATATAAAAAACTTTGAAATTTAAAATATAGCACTTACAACAGAAAACTCAACCCAATATTGGAAAATAAGTGAAGAAAATTAACCAGAACAAAGTTACAACACAAAGAGCTCTAAAATATGACAGATAGTTTAAGGGACATGAAGAGATCAAAAATTCATGAAGTCAACTGGTGCTTACAAAGAAAAATTAAAATAGAATGGAATGGAATAGAATCTGTTAGTACTAAAGAAAGCCTGGAGCCTTAGGAAGACTGATAAGCATAGAATTTGAGAACTGCAAAAATGGATAAACTATTCTAAAGTTCCAGAGAGAAAAACAGTTAACCTACAAAGAAAGACACATGCATCTCAACGTAGCAGGTGCCAGAGAAGGAGACACTGCCCACAGGACGCCAAGAGAAAAATCACATTACGTTTGATATTCTGTGAGCCACGAAGATCCCGCAACTGAATTGGGAAGTCATTTGAAATATAAAGCAAGTAAAAAGCAGAGTGATTTTAGAATGTGGGTAAATAATCCATTTCCATCACTCTAGGAGTATTCCTCCTCCATTACTACAGAAGTCCTGAGAAGGGAATGCAATTCTAAGATACAGCTTGATAAAGCCTTGAGTAGACTGAAATATACAATATTATATGGGGCTTTAAACTTTTAGAATCAAACTGTAGACAAAATAAAGACAAATTCAGTGTTGTATGTGGGAACTAAGAATAAGTAAATAAAAATACAGCAGAATTTATTGGGGCTTATTTTGGGCTTAAATGTACGCTCTCTTAAAAAAAAAAAAAAAAAAAATCAGATGTTGAAGCCTAACCCCTAGTTCCTAGGAATATGACTGCCTTTGGAATCAGAACCTTTAAACAGATGGTTAAATTTACATGAGGCCATTAGGGCAGGCCCTAATCCAACCTGACTGTTGTCCCTATAAAGACACGTCATTTGGACACACCAAGGAGACACCAGGGATACACGTCCAACGAGAAAAGGCCACAGGAGGACACAGGGAGAAGTGGCCATCTGTTACCTAAAGACAGAGGCCTCTGGAGAAATCAAACCTGCTGACACCTTGATATTGGACATCCAGCCTACAAAACTACAAGAAAGTGAACATTTGTCATTGAAGCCACCCAGTCTGCAGTATTTGGTTATGACAGCTAATATAGAGCTTAAAACAGATGGGATGTTATTGAGCTTAGTATTATAAAGCTGTGAAACAATGGAACAAATGGAGGCAAGAACAGCAGTTCTAATCCTTTTTCAAAAAGGAGGAAATCAAGGATGCTGTCTAAATGTTATAGAGCAAAAAATATAGTTTTAAGCATATGTTTTAAACTTAATGTTTAAAAAGGCAAGAATAATAATTAATATTATAATTATCAAACCTTAAAGGTAGAGAAAAAAGGATCAATGAGAGATATGGTAAGTGCACTAAAACTTTATTTTTTTTGAAGCCAGAGCCAATAATCATTAAACATTTAGTAGATATTTACTGAGCATCTACTATGCACCAAGCTCTGCTCTGGGCACATGAGATCCATCAGCGAACAGACAGAAATGCTTGCCCTCATGGAGCTTCCATGACAATACAGAGAAACAGACAGTACACAATAAATGTATGATGATGGAGGAATCTGTAACAGAAACATAAAAACAAGATAAGGTCACCTTACAGGATCATGAGCATGGTCAGAAACTCAGCCAGTGTATGATGATCCTGCCCTGAGCTCGGATACTCACAAACCGGCCTTTAGGGTATAGAGCAAAAACGTGTTTAGAGTGGATCTGGAAGGATAAACAGAAGACACCCAGTACAACATAATAAATAAGTACATTGTCAAAGCTGTAAAGATGTTGTCTGCTACAAGGAAAAAGTGCACTCAGTAAGATAAATGAGAAATGACAGCAAGTAGGAAGGGGCCTGCAATTTTAAATAGAGGTGCTCAAATACATCATACCGAGACCTTATTTACACAAGTATTTTGGGAAGATGATAACCAGAGAAGAAGTATCCTAAGGAGTGGGAGCAGCCAGTATAAATGTCCAGTGACAGGAACATGTCTGACCTAAAAATGGGAAGTTAGAGTAAATGGTTGGTCACTAAGAGAGAGAACCATCCTGAATACAAAATGCAGAGGGGTAAAGCCTTCGGGGCCTGAGATGTGGGCCTGATACTAACAGCAGATATGGATTTCCTGAGAGTTATTATCCATCAGTAAAACTATACATTTTAAGTTATTAAGGCCAGAACACAAATAAATTTATGAGATTGATTTACACCTTTGTAAATTTACTGTGCATCTACTATGCACCAAGATATTGAATATGTATCCTCCCACTCCTCGGTTTCTTTGTTGTTCTATTTCCCTCAGAGAACTGAGAGAAACTGTTTATGGTAAGAAGAGAAAAAAATGCACATGGAAAAGACAAATATGGTGGAAAGGTTCTGAAACACAGTTGCTACTGATCAGGACGTGGGTAAAAGCAATAAAAGGTACGAGGATATGGAGGAGGACAAAGAAGCCGGATCAGAAGCACAAAAGCAGTGAAGGCTGGCTTTTTACAAGGGGGAGCCTCATTCAAGGAGAAAAGGAAATGGCCAGTGAGTCCTTTAAAGAGCTGCACAGTAGTGCCCATATTTTTGTTAACAGTGTTGGAAAGCAGAAGGAACTGCAAGATAGATACCGTGTACAAGGGTGAAACCCTGTTGGCCTGCCATTTATATGACGTACTGTTCTCAGAACTAGGAAGTGGTCGGGTTTCACGTAAGCTGTTCAGTTATGAGGTTAATAAAGAATGGGAGAGATATTATCTGAATACACATTTTAAAATGAACAGATGCTTTGAAAGGGTATTACTTTCTGCACCAAAGATAAAGTCTGACTTAAACATTCATGTATTAAATGTCACCTTGAAAGTTAGGACAGCTGCGCAGAATATGAAATACAATTAACGACAATTTGCAAAATGAATAGAACTCAATAAAGAGCCAAAACTACAACAAAAAAGAAACAGAGTAGTGGAAGGATATATATTCAACATTAATTTATGAAAATAAAAAGATGATTTATTTGCAGTAACTTTAAGAAACATACTTCCTAGGATAGAGATAATTTGTATTTAATTAAAGGAAAAACAAAAGAGTAAAGGTAAGAAATGAGTCACTAATAATAACTCAAGGTAAAAATTATCCCTATTTACATTTTGATAATTCTCCTTGCACCCATGTTTTCGTGCATGTATTTACCCTCAAAGTATTTGATATACTACATTTAACACCTTATAGCCTGGTTTTTCTCATTAAAATATATCAGGAGCATTTTCTCTGCATTGATTATTTTTCTACCGTGTGTTTGATGAATATTCAATTAAATCAATATAGCATGCCTTATTTAAACATTACCTATTCTTAAGCATTTAGAGTAGCAATTGTTTTTGTTATTATGTATAATGTTATTTTGGACACACTTAGAGCTCATTGTGACATGCTTTTATGATAATGTCAAGCCCATACCTCTCAAATCATACTGTATGTTGGCCTAATTTCTTGAAGTATTCTCTGCCCAAAAATGGTTTTATGATCAAATAAGTTTAGATGAGAACTTTTAAAATATATTTTAATGCTGTTTGCAGTGTACATTAGCACATTTCAAATCCTGAGTTCTATCACTTAAAAGCTTTATTTAAGCCAGCATTTTCCCAAGCCACAGAAAATTCCTCATAGTAGTGTATATCCATTAAGATGCCTCAGAAATACGTATCTTAAAATGCCTAAAAGTGAAATTGCTGGGTTAAAGTGCAGAAGCAATTTAAAGCTTGTGATATTTATTACTGAAGAATCTTCAAGAAGGGTTTGCAAGCGTAAGACTTTCTCTTGTCCTTTTTTCTTTGTCTTTTCTCTGTCTCTAAACTAATGACAGCAATGAGGGTTATCACTTGTTTCACTTTCCTAATTTTATAGGTGGTGGATTAAAACATTTTGATTGGCATTTCCTATTTATTAACGAGCTTGACCTTTGCCTCACATTTCTTGAAAACACGTATTTCTTTTTGTTTGGGTAGATTGTTTATTCATAAGCTTAGCCTCTTTTTTTTCCTGTTATGGTGATCATCTATTCCTTTATTCTAAAGCTCTTTGTCTGTAAGCAATATCAGTAATTTTTCTTTCTTACATATTTCAAATGCTGTCTCACAGTGCTATATTTCCACTTATATGTTTTATAATCTTTATTTTTTTGCAGACAAAACTAGCAAAATCTGTACACATGGCTTCTGCTTTACTGTGCTAGTAGAAGGCTTCTCCTACCCCCAAATCACATAAACTTTAATCATTGAGCTAATTAGAAAGATTACAGCAACAAAACCAGAGACAAGAGCAATATATCTTAATCAATCTATTTTCTATAAAAAGATCCTATTTACCATAAAAGAATCAAATACTATAAAGCTTCTAGGAATAAACTTTTTAAGACATACACAGGACCTTTTTTGGAAAATGCTATAAAACTTTATTGAAGGACATTAAAGGTGGCCAAAATAAATGGAGAGATATTTGATGTTATTGGATAGGAAGACTCAATATTGTAAAGATATCAAACTTTCCAAAATAATCTATAAAGTTAATTCAATTATAATAAAAGTCTCAAGAATTTTAAAATAAAACTTGACAAGCTAATTCCAAAATTAATATGAAAAAGTAAATGCATAGGAACAGCCAAGACAATTATGAAAAAGGAGAACAAGGAGGGATGATTTGGCCTTCCAAATATTAGATGTATTATAAGTCTATAGTAGTTAATGCATGAGACTGGACAAATAAATCTTTGTTATAAAGAGTCCAGAAACAAGCCAATATGCATATGTGGAACATTAGTATATTATAAAATTGATATTTCAAGTTACGAGGAAATAATCAACTATTAACCAATAGTGTTAATACAAGTAATGATATGCTCAAAAAATAAATTTAGGTCCCAACTCAAGTCATTTGCACAAAACAAAAAGCTGAAACAATTAGAGGAGATTATGTATTTTCCTACTAAAATAGAAAAGGTCAAAGAGATAAGCAAAGAAAATTTATAAAGTAAAATTGCCTAGTTTAGCCACATCAAAATTCAAAATCTCTTACAAATGATTTCATTAAAAATATGTAAAACATACTTGACATATGTGCAGCAAGTACAAAGAGAAAAGAACAGTATGATTGATGTTATCGATTAACCACCTGAACTCCATTATGGTATATTGTAACTGCACCCTTTATGATAGGAAAGCCGGGATTACATCTTCCAGATGCCTGTAAAGCTCGCATTTGATATATAACCTAGATACTACCAAGCATTCACATCCTTGTGAGATATAGAAGGGAAAAGGGAGGCAGAAATAGGATTTCTTCTGCTTCTACTGTGTCTTCTGGAAAGGTAGGTTGTTGCATAACTGAGCTTTCCTGTGGCAGTGGTAGCAATGGTGCCAGTGTCAAGGCCCTAGACTCATGCCCTCTGAGAGTCAGGCTACTGTACATCCACTCTGCTAGAAAGGATTACAGCTAAGATGTAATCATGACAGCTAAGATGTCAATCATTCTGGAAATGGCTCCCTCCTGTTTCCTGGAGCCGGCAATTGAGATAATGGTTTTCTAATTCTCCAGCAGCATTAGTCTGTTTTCACACTGCTATAAAGAAATACCCTAGATTTGTTAATTTATAAAAGAAAGGCCTGTAGTTGACTCACAGTTTCACATGGCTGGGAGGCCTCAGGAAACTTACAATTATGGTGGAAAGCGAAGGGGAAGCAAGGGTCTTCTTCACATGGTGGCTGGAGAAGTGTGTGTGTGAGCACAGGAAAAACTGCCATTTATAAAACCAGCAGATCTCCTGAGAATTCACTATCAGAAGAACAGCATGAGAGCCTGGGGGAAACTGTCCCCATAATACAATCACTTCCTACCAGATTTCTCCCTTGACACTGGGGGGTTACAATTCAAGATGAGATGTAAGTGGGGACACAAAACTAAACCATATCAACAGCTTTCTAACCATTCTTGTATTCTGAATATGGAAAAGGCAGCCGCTCTCTTAGCCACTTTTTTCGGTGATATTCTAGGAACCATTCCTGAAAGATCCCTGGAAAGCCTCCACAGAGCTCTCTTCAGCTACTCCCACCATTTTAAGAGTGCCTAATATGTTAAATTCCTTTATTATTAAAATAGCTAGGCTGGTTTCTGTTATCTACAACAGAACTCAGCATTAGAAATAATTTCGTAGCAGAGAAAATTACAAGCAACAGGCCAATAAAGACAGGAATCTGAAACTATCTTCCCCACTTCTTGGATTTGAAGACTTTAAAGTTTGGATTACAAATAGTGGCATAACAGCAACTTAAATAGTACTTGTGGTCATCTGAATGACAGTGCATTTTGACATTATTTAGTCAAACTGAGTATCAATTGTCATGGCGTAGTGAAAAGGTTGTCAGGACTATTAGAAGTGTGTGAGTGAGTTGGCCACTCTAGCTGCATTGAAAAGTTTAAATAAACAAAATAACATATTTTGGGGTTTAAATTTTCTGCTCAAGACACAGTAAGAAAAGCAAGCAATTTCTATGATTTTCTTAAATAAACAACTTCATCTTTCAGCTCCATACAGCTGGTGTAACTAGAAACAGTATGATTCAGCAAAGTCATTGCTCAGTAATAACACAGATGCAATTCACAGCCTCTCTTACGTGAAAGTTAAGGTTGTTATTGTAAAAGAGAGGGTGCTGAGAATTGGAGGAGTGACATTTAGAGGGTCTGTTAATCCTGAAGTCCACTAATTCTTCCCTGCCAGCAGAAGTAGCCATTGCCACCTTGTCTGATAAGGCTGGTCATGACTTGAGTAGAGCCCACATAATAATGTCACTTAAAAGGCTTAGTATTTAAGGAAAGGATTCGTTTCGCTATGCCCCCACCCTTGACTGCCCCTCACTGCCTTCCCCTCTGTTATTACAATTGATCTCACTCTTCGCTAGGATCCTAATTACAAACTCAAACCAGAGAGAAGGAGGTTTATACACTAAAATTGTACAAAGTTCTGCAAATGAATTTTATTAGTCCGTTTTCACACTGCTGTAAAGAATTTTCCTGGGGCTGGGTAATTTATAAAGGAAAGGCTGAAGACGCCTCAGGAAACAATCATGCCACCTTCTTCACAAGGCAGCAAAACCAAAAGAGGAGCTGTCAACTCACCATCATGAGAACAGCATGGTGGAAGCCACCCCCATTATCTAATCACATCCCACCAGGTTCCTACCTTGACACATGCGGATTACAATTTAAGATGAGATTTGGGAAGGGACACAGAGCCAAACCTTATCATTTATAGTGAAAACCAACTCAAGACACTTATGTCAGAATGGATTCTGTGTATTCAAGCTGAGGGACAAAGAAACACAATTTCACTTCAGGAATTTATCATCATGAGAAATACTGAATTTGATGTTTGGGGTTGAGTAGCTATAAATGGCTCTAATTGTTTAATAACTGAATGTAAATTCAGTTATTTTTGACTGTAACCTGAAGTCAATAATGGCCCACATGAAATGAAGGTGAAATACCAGAAACTATTTCAATAATTAGGACAGGAGGGAGCTGTCAGAATTGTGAACAACTCATGCAACTCTGAAGAAATATCTCCAGAAGAGAGGAAACAGCACGTGCTCAGTGAAAGCACTGCACAGGACCATAGCGTGGTGTTTTTGTGAACCAGCAACAAGGTCAAGAAAACTGGAGCAGAATAAACAAGGGGAAGATGAACAGAAAATTAGGACAGAAAGGTAGCTAGGGGAAAGATCATGAAGGTCAAAATAGGTTGTGGAGAGGGCTTGCGAGTTTATCCTTGTGCTGGAGATAAGAAACCAATGGACAGATCTGAGCAGAAGACTAACATGATGAGCTGAACTGAAAACATATACCACATTCCCCCAACATCCCAAATTATTAGACATGGGATAAAATATGTACTAAAAAAGTACGAGACCTGTAACATAAGGAAACAAGAAAGAGTGCCATCCATGAAATGGAAATTCTGTAAAATTTTTGGAAAAATAGAAATCAGACTGTATTAGTCTGATTTCACACTACTAACAAAGACATATCCAAGGCGAGATAATTTATAAAGAAAAAGAAGTTTAAAGGACTCACAGTTCATGTGACTAGGGAGGTCTCACAGTCATGGCAGAAGGCAGAGGAGGAGCAAAGTTACAGGGCGGCAAGCAAGAGAGAGTATGTATAGGGGAATTTTCCTTTGTAAAACCATCAGGTCTTGTGACACTTACTCACTATCACAAGAATGGTGCAGGAAAGACCCACCTCCATGATTCATTACCTCCCACTGGGTCCCTACCATGATGTGTGGAAATTATCGGAGCTACAATTCAAGATGAGATTTGAGCAAGGACACAGGGTCAGGTTGACAAAGAAAACTATAGCCAAAAGCACATGCCAGAGGCAAGTGTGTAGGTAGATGAAACTGGAGGCAGAGGTTCTACAAGCAGAGAGTAACAAGTAGGATGCTCCCTACTATGTCCTGAGTTTGTACTGAGCAACCAGCAGCAAAAAGGTTGATATGCTCCCCTACCCTCACAAAACAGCATCTAAGACTTGGTGGGAACACCTGGGTAATTCCCTTAATGAATAATGGAACACAAGCTCCTGTATTAGAAAAAAAAGAAATAATATCTCACCCTTAATAATCATCTGGAAGAGATTAGCATTTTAACTGATGGAGCAAGTAAAGCAGATTGCCATTCCTAGTGTGGGTGAGAATCAACCAACCTTTTGAGAGCCCAAATATGACAAAGAAGAGGAAGCAGTTTGAAATCTCTCTCTCTGCCTGACTGTATTCGTCTTCTTCAGGCCTTGAACTGGGATTTACATCATCAGCACTCCTGGTTCTCAGGCCTTTGGGATCAGATAGAACTATATGCTACTGGGTTTCCTGGGTCTTCTGCTTGGAGACAGAAGATCATGGGACTTCTCAGCCTCGTAATGTGAATCAAGTCTTTATAATCCATCTGTGTGTGTGTGTGTGTGTGTGTGTGTGTGTGTGTGTGTGTACACACACCTTGGGTTTTGTCTCTCTGGTGATCTCTGACTAATTTATATCACTGTGAAATAGTCAACTAATTTAACAATTGGGATAACTATATTTTGAAGGGAACAGGTAATAGAACAGGTAGAATCAGACTTTTAATAAATGTAATTGCTAATTTCATATATGGGAAAATAGCCAACCCATGAAAAAGACAACTAGAGATCTTGGAAATTCAGAAAATGATTTTCAAACTTTAACAAAAGTAACAGATAAACCAAAAAGACAAAGAATGTGTAGTTGGGCTGAATTACATAATGAATACAACTGAAGAATGAATTAGTGAGTTGGATGACTGGGGCTGAGGACTACTCACAGAGCAAAGCAGAAATGAGCAAGATATATTGGGATGAATAAAAAGTTAAATTAAATGACATAAAAGAAATATCTGGAATTACCAGAGTCCATCTGAGAATAATAAAGAAATAATAACTTCCATGAGAAAATTCCTCAGAGCTGCTTAAAAAAAAAAAAAAAAAGGATCTTTATCTCAAAGAAGTCAGACAATGGAAATTAAATAGAGCCATGTCCTATAATTAGAAAAAAGGCTAACAACATTTCATTTCAAAATCCCCAAAATAAAGGAAAAAGATCATAAAAACCTTCTCAAAAAAGGGAAATCAAATGGAGAAATTAGCCAATAAGAGAAGAGAAATAGGCCAACATGGCTAATTGGTAGATTGGTCACCAGAAGACAATGGGGGAATTCTGTTACTTCTTAAGTAGAATTATATGAGGCCGAAATCTTAGCCCAGCTAACATTCACGTAGAAAGAAATAACGAAGACTAGCTCAGATTTCTGAAGACTCAGAAAGTTCACTAATCACAGAGCATCTCTGAAAGAAATATTGAGGATATATTCCAGCAAAAATAGAAATAGAAAAAAAAAGGTCACTAAAACAGAGTATAATTTGAGCTTCAGCAAAAAAAACAATGATAATCAATAAATCAGTAAAACCTCTAGTAATTCTAAATCATCATTGACGCATGGAGAAAACCTAAGTAACATTCCGAATTTTAAAAATATAACCCTGGAAATAGGGTAGTCTGTAGCAATCAGTGAGAAGAGCCTAGAGAAGAGGGAGTGCTTGACTCCAAGGAATGAAAATGCTTGGAACATTCCCAAGTGTGGAGGTAAGTTCACCCTTTCCAGGAGAAACCAGACCTGAAGCTATGTAAGAATCTGCCCTGGTAAGGAATGTTGATGTCAGATTTGCACCTGTGGCCTTAGTGTCCATTTATAGCACCTCTGAGCCATACTTCTGTTGATCCAAGCCTTGTTAAAAATCGTAGTTGTGGTCTCAGTTTTGCTGAGGAACTTAGGAATAACCTTCTGCCCTCTACATGGCTAAGAAAGAGGAGAAAGACAGACAGACGAAATCAGCCATATTACAAACTTCAGAAGCAGCATATTAAGTTGAAGGGACCACAAAGAGATAATGGAGAAATTTGTTGCAGGACACATACTGAATTTCAGAAATCACTAGATCCAGAGAAGAGCTCATTTCCAGCAAGTTGGTGGGGAATTATATTGAAAACAAAACCAACAAAAAAAGATACTAAAAGGAAGTATAACCTATTTTGTGGACACATACTGGTAACCTGTATGGGCTTCAGTAAGAAATTTTATCCTAGTCCCAGCTTAATT
Organism: Cebus imitator; assembly: GCF_001604975.1. Taxonomy (NCBI): domain Eukaryota; kingdom Metazoa; phylum Chordata; class Mammalia; order Primates; family Cebidae; genus Cebus; species Cebus imitator. The sequence goes on from NW_016107536.1 coordinate 2,798,460, forward strand.
ATTCAGGAAGCCGCAATGCCACTGAGATCATAAGATGCTCTCAGAAAAGTGAAACTACCATTTCTGCACTTTGTGGCTCAATTAAGAATACCATTAAGTCAGGTGAAAGAAGATTCTCATCAATCTGAAGCTGCCATGGGACCCCAAGCATCCCTATTTTCTTGGACCCATGTAAATCTAATTACATGCCAACAACATAGGTAACACAAGACTTTCCACTGCCCACTGAGGAAAGAACAGGTTAAAATTCTGTTCAGATTACAATCTGAATTACGGGGCAAAGAGCTAAAAATGGAGAAATGAAGAATTATTGGGCTCTTAGGAATCATGCTGTCTAGGCACACGATCTGCTGAAAAAACTAAAGCTCAGAGCATTACAGTGATTTTAAGAACAGACATCTAGAAAGTAAGAAGAAATAAATAACAATTAAAATGTTTAGGTTACTCTATTATTAAATCTGTAAAAAAAGAATATGCAATCTCATGTCACCCAAGTGAACAGAAATCAATTGATTTCCCCATCTACTGTCTCTTTTTTCTGTTTTGTTTTTGTTTGTTTTTGTGTGTATGTGTGTGACTGTTTGTTTTAGGTTTTTATCTTCTTTGTTGGCTTTTCTTAGCCAGAATATTTGATATAATTATTTAATGATTGCCCTAGGGATTACAATATGCACCCTTAAACACATTTTATCATGACATACTATACCACCTCACATAGAATGTGATCATCTTTACACAGTAAATTCTTATTCCCCACTTTTCTATTATTGTTAGACATTTTACTTCTCCCTAAGTTAGAAACTCTACAATACACTGTTACTATTTTCTGCTGTAACAGCCAATTATCTTTCAAATAAACTGAGGAACAAGAACATTCATTAATGTATACCAACATATTTACTTTTGAGACCAAGCTTCACCCCAGGCTGGAGTGCAATGGCGCGATCTCGGCTCACCGCAACCTTCACCTCCTGGGTTCAGGCAACTCTCCTGCCTCAGCCTCCTGAGTACCTGGGATTACAGGCACGCATCACCATGCCCAGCTGATTTTTTGTATTTTTAGTAGAGACGGAGTTTCACCATGTTGACCAGGATGGTCTCGATCTCTTGACCTCGTGATCCACCCGCCTCGGCCTCCCAAAGTGCTGGGATTACAGGCATGAGCCACCGCGCCTGGCCCATATTTACCATTCTTATTTTGCTTCATCCATTCATGTAGGTCCAAATATCCTCTAGTATTATTTTCCTTCAGCCTGACAGCTTCTTTTAACGTTTTTTGCAATGTAAGCCTCTGGTGACAAGCTCTCCCGGCTTTTGTTTATTTGAAAATATTTTTATTTTATCTCCAATTTTTTAAAAACTAGTTTGATGAACATAGAACACAAGACATTTTTTTCTCCTTTCAGCATTTTAAAGTGTCATTCCATGGCTTTTTAGCTTGAATTATTTCTGACAGGAGGTCAATGGGATTTTTAACACTCACCCTCTATAAGAAATATATCTTTTTTCCCACTGGCTGCTATTAAGATTTTCTTGTTATCCTTGGTTTTCATATATTTTATTGATTTCATGTGTACCTACTTACGGCTTTTTTGTGCTTATACTGCTTAAGTTTGCTATTTTCTTTAAAAATTTTGAGTTTTTAAGTCATTATTTCCTTAATTTTTTTCTGAATAATCTCTGTCTTCTGTCCTTCTGAGACAAAATTTTACGTATGTTATGACACCTAATGTCTCACTCGATGTTGGTTCAGTTCACTTTAATTTTTATGATTTTTTTGTCTCAGTGCTTCAAGTTCTATTGTCTTATCTTCACGATCACTGGAATTTCCTTCTAAAGGCTCATCTTCTGATAAGCCCATCAGTGAAATTTTTATTTCAGATACTGTGTTTTTCAATTCTAAAACTGAAAATCCCTATGTGGTTTGCTTTTACTTCTGAGATTTTTTTCATTGTGTCAATGTTTTTCATTATATCCTTAGACATAATTATATTCATTATCTAGAAGTTTTTGTTTACTAATTCCTACATCTATCATTTCTAAGTCTGTTTCTATTAAGTGCTTTATCCTGATTATGGGACATACGTTGCTGTTTCTTAAAGTACAGACGGGACAAATTGACAACAAATAGAAAAATGATAGAAAAACAAAACCATAGTAAGAATTACATTAAAATAAACATAATAAAGGCTCCATTTGAACTTAGAATATAGAAATTTACAAGAGAATATCTCTCCCTTACAATGAAAAAAAAATCAAACAATTTAGAAAACCATTTATTTTACTGAACCCATCAGGGAACTGAGGTCTTAATGCAACTTTTAAATTCCAAAGATTTAGAAGGTCCTCTGTGATGGTTGATACTGAGTGTCAACTTGATTGGACTGAAAGATACAAAGTATTATTTCTCAGTGTGTCTGTGATGGTGTTACCAAAGTAGATTAACATTTGAGTCAGTGGGCTGGGGAATGCAGATCCACCCTTTATCTGGTGGACACAATCTAATCAGCTGCCAGCAAATATAAAGCAGGCAGAAAAACGTAAAAAGCCAAGACTGGCCTAGCCTCCCAGCCTACATCTTTCTACTGTGCCAGATGCTTCCTGCCCTCAAACATCAAGCTCCGAGCTCTTCAGTCTGAGACTTGGACTGGCTCTCGTTGCTCCTCAAGCAACGAGTACAGAAAACCTATTACATCCCAGAAACTATTTGAAGAACTTCTGAGGCAAAAGTGAAATAAAATGTCAAAAATCCATGTTTTCCTTTTCTCTCATGGTTTAATTCTTGTGGAGACAGACAATAAATAATACATATAATTTTAAAGTAGATAAATAATAAAATGTATAAGCCTATAGAAGTAAGTAAATAGAATGTATTAGAAATTGACAAATGCTATCAGGGAATAGTGAGCAGAATAAGTAAGACTGGGAGTATAAAAGATCTGCAATGAAATGGACTGGAATTGCAAACAGGGAAAATAAGATTACTTCATTTAAAAGGTAGTATTAAGGGCCAGGCATGGTGGCTTACACCTGTAATCCCAGCACTTTGGGAGGCTGAGGCAGGCAGATCACTGAAAGCCAGGAGTTCACAACCAGCCTGGCTAACACGAGGAAACCCCATCTCTACTAAAAATACAAAAATTAGCTGAGCGTGGTGGCATACCTGCAATCCCAGCTTCTCAGAAAGCTGAGATAGGTGAATCACTTGAGGCAGAGGATGCAGTGAACCAAGAGTTGGCCACTGCGCTCCAGCCTGGGTGACAAAGTGAGACTGTCTCAAAATAAAAATAAAAATAAAGAAAAGGTAAATTTTAAGCAAAGACTTAAAGTAAGGAATGCATCTAAAGGGTGACCATTCCAGGCAAAATGAGAATTACTGCAAATACCCTAAAATATGATTATGTTTGAGAAACAGCATGAAGGCCAGAAATGGCTCAAAGAGAATGGGTAAGAGAGAAAATTATAGGAGATAATACACCTGAAGTGGGAAAGCAAGTCATGTAGGGCCTTTTAAGTCTTGGAAGGTTTTGAGAATAAGAGTAATATGATCTGAATTATGTTGTTAGAAAGCCATTCTGATTAATTCATTATAGAAATACACATGTATTTTATGTGCACGTATTTATAATACATTAATATATAACATATTATACACACATTTTTATATTTTATATTACAACATACTTCTGACTGTAAATCTCCTTGTCTTTCATTCTCAACTCAATATAAATAATAAGATTTGTCATGAACTCAACACCTATTTAATATCCACTAGGCATATGGCCCTGTTTGTGGTGCTGAAGATCCTGAAAAACAGGTCTGAAAAGATTGCTTCTCCAATGAAGATAATTAAGAAATAACTTTGCAAATAAGCAATAACATAATAGATCATAATACATACTGTGGGGAAAAGTAAGAGGCAAATGAGATACAGTCACTCGATGGCTACTTTAGAGGGGAAAGCTGGAAAAGTCACTCTGCAGAAATAGCAACTAAGCTAAGACCTAACAGGCTAACCATGTAACTGTCAAAAGAAGAAAATCCTCAGCAGAGGCTATCGCTTGCTGAAAGATCTTAAAGTAAGAAAAATGAGCCTACTCTGGTCAAGTAACTCAAACACTGCAGTGTGCTAAGACCATAGAAGTTATGGGGAAACTGGAAACTTGACCATGTAAAAGGTGCCAGCCCAGGTGGTGGTTTAAACTAGGATGATAGCAACAGAGACTGTGTTAACTGATTGAGTTCAAGCTAGGACTTGGTGGAACTGAGAAAGAGAAGTCTAAGGCTTTTATATTGACCAAGTCATCCATGCCTTTTGAAAGTCTTTTCTATGTCTTGCTGGAAAGAAATTGGTTTGCAAACCTGTGGAATCTTTATGTGTTTATTTGGTAAATATCTTTGTCTAACTCATATTTGAAATTCCATGTAGCTGCCTTTTAAGAGTACTTAAAGCTCACTAGAAAAATTCCAGATATAGCATCTAGTTTTTAAATAAAGCAGCTTCTTTTCTTCCTGCCTCTGAAACTGGGACATCATGCCCTAGGTTTGTATGCCAGGTCAATGGCATCAAAAATAAAAAGGTAAAGGTAAGTCCAGCTTAATGAAAATAAAACAAGAGCAAAGCTCAACACTGCAGAGGCTCAGTTTTTCTACTAGCACTAAAATATAGGTGATTCTGTGTAAGCGATCTTTCCAGCTCTAATTGAACTACACAACCAAAAGTCTCAAAGAAAGCAGCTCTATTTAGGTTAGACTTAATTAACTGTCTTATTAAAAGAGCATGAGTTTTGGAGTTGATGTAAATGTGAATGCTATTTCTTCTTTACGTGTCCATGAACAAACATCCAATTTCTCTAAACCTCTATTTCCTCACAAAGAAAATAATCTATCCACATTATGCATTGGTTGTAAGAATTAAATATGCTAGTTTGTAAACAACCTATACATAAAATGTAAATACTCTATGATGGCCAGTTGCTATTTTGTAATGTCTTCTCTAGAGTAAAAAGGTGCTATCAAGTTGTAGACAATATAAATAATTTGGCTAAAATATTATCCAATGGAGAATCTTTTTTTCAACAGCAAGTAGGCTATGGTAAATCACAGAAAAGCCCCCTACTGTTCTCTTGGTTGGAAAAACTCATACTTTCTATGGTCTGAATATTTATGTTTCCTGAAAATTCATATATTGTATTTCTAACTCCCATGCTATTAAGAGGCAGAGCCTTTTGAAAGGTAATTAGGTCACAATGGTGGAGCCTTCACGAATAAAATTCGTGCCCTTATAAAAGATACCTGAGAGATAACTATCCCTTTCCACCGTGCAAGGACACAAGGAGAAGATATCATCTGCCAGTGTCTTGATCTTGGACTTCCCAGCCTCTGGAACTGTGGGAAATAAGTATCTGTTGTTCATAAGCCAACTAGTTGAAGGTTATTTGTCACAGCAGCCCAAACCAACTAAGACAGCATCCTAAGAATAGTGATTGCCTCATTTATTATTAAGCCTAAGGGTTGATGATGACTTATTATTAATGTTTTCAAAAACTAAGACCATCTCTCAGAGAGAAGAGATGTTGGATTTGGGGTATTTCCTACTATGAAGTTCTCCAACTTCCTTCTTCCCTTTTAATACTTCCCATAGTTGAGATATAACAAAAGCGTAAAATATTGACATGATCAATACAATAGACTAACTGATCACAGAAGTAACAGGAGTGAGGGAGATGGAGAGAGTAGTGATGGTGACAGTGAACATACTGAATACAAAGCATGAGCTACAAGCTATTTGGGTGGTGCAAAAGTAATGGCAAAACACACAATTACTTTTGTATCAATTTAATCCTTAATGTATCAGTTTAATCCTTCCACCAAGTCCTTAAGGATGAGGCCATTTCCCTTACCGCACATCGGGGTTGCATAGTGTGTCCCAGATCATACAGCTGTGAGGAGGCAGAGCTGGGATTTGGACCCAAATTTGTCTGACTACAAACTCCTGTGATTTCCGCTACATCAAGACCAAAGAAACAGCCATCGTGGGCAGTTTCACAGAAATACAACCAGCAGCCTCAACAGTGGGTGTGAATAAACAAAATTTAAGTGAATGTAAGACAGATAACTATTTTGTATGAGCTGCTTTTTTGTTGTTTTGTATTAAATGATCCTCCTATTGCATGTTATATGATCCAACACTGTCATCCCTGTTCTCCCTCCTGCCCTCTGTCACCTGATCACTGAACAACTCAGCCCTGGTTGTCCCCAGAGAGGAAATCCTCAGCACCCACAACCGGGAACATTGCCTTCTCTTTTTCCCCCACACCCAGTCCGGCTGAGGTAGGTGGACTTGGCAGTCTTACTCCAAACCCTTTCCTTCCTAGCTTTTCCCATGTGAACACTCAACCCTGACCTACCAACGAACAGCTCAGGCAGAAGGGCAGATTCTCATAAAATGCAGAAAGGTGGATGACAAATTTTCCAAAGAAAATTCTCAGTAGAAAAAGCAAAAGAGCCCCAAGAGAGCAAAGGATGTTTTCTCTTTATCAAAATCCTAAAACACTGATCAATGATATTCTAGGAGAGGCACTCACCTTGTGACATCTGAAATACTGTTATGTATTTAGTGTGAACTGTGTAGAGACCTCATCTCCCTCCTGAGACTTATTTACTGCCCAACCTTCTTTCTGACATAGGTAAGATTCACTTTCTAGAAAACCCTATCTCTTATCATTAGCTCATTTTAAAGTTACCCAGGGTTTGTCTACAGGAAATTTATTGGCGAGAGGCCACTGCAAGCCTCTTTGGACCCATAGATCAAAGCTCTTTCCAACAAGTGCTCTTAGTCACAGTATCATGTTAAAGAGGAAAAAGGAAAGAAGACAGTAATTTAGTGCTTTCAATAATTTCTAAAGATTATTCAATTCCAGAAATATTGTACTTTTAGAGAAGACATTACAAATAACACTGTCTCCTCCCCAATAAGATCTTATGTTTAAATCATCACTTTTCATTTCCCAAAGTACTTTCATATCCATTGTATGATTGTATGTTTGAAACCATAAAATAGGAGGGGAAATAATATTATCCCTGATTTAGATCAGAAAACTGAGACAAGAGGCACGATATGGTATTTCTAAATGCACATGACCAGTTATTGGGAGAACTAAGCTGAATAATGTATTATAACTTCTGAAATTATTTTCTCTATTTCTTATTATTCTCATCATTTTTATTTCCATGTTTGTAAAAGGGCACCATTCAGCATTTATTCAGCACATATTTATTGAGCACGAATTATCTGGTGAGAATTTATATATTGATGAAAACATTTTTCTCCAGGGGCATGAAGCATACTTTCCAGTGAATGGGGAAAAAAAGATAAAACAAAGGAAACAAACCAGAAAGAAAAGAAGGCAGTTCTAAGTGCTCTTACAAGGGTGACATGTGGGCAAACGACTGGGGACTGTTTCTGTCTGCGTAGTCAAGGTACCAGAATCCTCACAGACCTCCGGGTTTGTCACCTCAAACCCTTCCTCCCTTATCACTTCCTATGTGCTGTCACGTCATCCTTGATGTCTTACATGTTCTCCTGTCCTGCAGTCCCATGATGGCTCCCCTGACTCCTTAGCCTCTGTCAGGTGGGCTTTCCAAAACTTGCCCAGCTGGTCTTTCTATCTTCAGTCTTTCCTTTCCAGGGCACCTTGTCCATTCCTCTTCATCTTTGCATCAGGTTCTATTTGTATTACATTAAAAGTAATGGCAACACCCACAATTACTTTTGCACCAACCTAATAAAAACTCCTGTTGAATGCCATCGAAAGTGGGGGAGACTTTATCCCAACATTCAGATTCTACCCAATCTAATCCAAACTTCTCTTCTAAATTCATTTTAGTGACCAGGTATGGTGACTCATACCTGTCATCCAAGCACTTTGGGAGGTGGGTGGATCATCTGAGGTCAGGAGTTCACGACCAGGATGGCCAAAATGGTGAAACCCTGTCTCTACTAAAAATACAAACATTCGACAGGCATGGTGGCACGTGCCTGTAATCCAGGCTACTTAGGAAGCTGAGACAGGATAACTGCTTGATCCCAGGAGGCAGAGGCTGCAGGGAGCTGAGATCATACCACCGCACTCCAGCCTGGGTAACAAAGCGAGACTCTATTTCAAAAAAAATTTCATTTTATTCTCAGCAAATGAAATCATTCACTGTTCCTAATGTTACATTTGCACTTTTCTACTTTTACATCATGTTCCTCTCCCTCCATTTAAAATTCCCACCCTCTCCTAGCCAGTTTCTAAGGCATACCTCTTTTCTGGGGCTAGCTGCACAATACCTCCTCCATAAAGGAGTGAATAAATACGCAAAGGAATGAAAGTGACTCTAGTATCTCCTCTGCTCTGCTCTTGTAATCTACTTAGATATACACCAATTGCCAGGGCTTTGTCTCTGATACAGCCTCTTGCTTCTCTAAGTGAGGATAATTTTCCCTGCTCCTCCACTAGCAGGTGTGCTAAGTTGGTTCTATGATGTCCCTTTTGAATGTCAGTCAGCTTGTCAGCTATAGATCTCTGCTCTTCTGCCTTCCTGTCCCCCAGAGCAAAATCCATTGACCCCAAGATCATCTGCCAGCTGATGGCATCTGCTCTCTAGGAATAGGCTCTGAGTTCAGACCTTTCCTGACAATGCTTTGGACTTCCCATCAAACTCAAATAGATCTCTAAATTCCCGTCCTTTCAGAGCCTCCTGTGGTACATTTATTTCCCTTGTAAGGTTCAGGGAAAAGGCTGTCAAGAGCACATAAATGAAGATAACAGGGGAGCGTGATACATGGTTTCTATAAGAAATCAATGGTTACTAAAAATATCCCACATGAAATACCCTGAATGAAGCATTTCTAGTCTCAGGGAGAAGCCTTTGGGGAATTCACAGGTCTCTGGCTGTGAAGCCTCATGGCAACTATTCCTAGAGTAGAAAAGTATTTTTCTTTCAGGCAATGACTTTGCTTAAATCAGGCAGTGAAGCTAGCATTTAGGTGTTCTTCTCTCAGGTAGGTTCATACTAAGATCTTTATAATGCTGTATTCATACAGCCATTGATGTGGGAAGACTCAAGAGGAAACGTTTAGTGCCAAATGACTGAAAATTTCATGCCAATACTTCAGTGTTTATAGGAGGCTGCCAAATGTCACTGGATGCTGAGAACTCACAAGAATAAAATGAGAGAAACCTGTGGGAAACACATGGATTGAGGGAGACTTTATGATGTCAGGCAGATTCCTTTTCCAATTTTCTTTTTCCTTGACGTGGAGTCTCATTCTGTCGCCAGATTGGAGTGCAGTGACACTATTGCACTCCATCCAGTAGTTGTTTGTTTGTTTGTTTTTTTAGGTCACTTTTAAATCCTTATGTAAAATCCAGATTATATGAGCATGTTTAAAATTCTTTTATTAAATAGAAAATTTTTTTCATTCTTTTCTGTTATCCAGAAAAGTAATTATATCATATGGCCTATAGATCACACTTGTGCTCATGGATGGGAAATGAGAAAAAATAACAGCTTTGCCAAATTAGCAGAGTGTATGCATGCAAGGAAATTCACAAATTGCAGTGATTATTCTGAACATCTGATTCCAAAGGGAATCACATCCAAGTAATAGAAATCGTTGAAGATGAATCAAGAACAAATCCTGTTCAGTGCCGTATACACACTGCATCTGTCTGAGCTGCATCTCCAGTGCCACCACCCTTGTTCGATGACTGTGAATTCTTGCTTGGAATATGCAAGAGCCTCATGCTTGGACTCCTTTCTTGCCTGTGTTCTTCACAATCTATTCTCCTAGGAAAACTCAAAATGAGTTTTCCAACATCAATTACATCACATCACTCCCCTGCTTAAAACTCTCCGGTGGCTTCCTACTGCATTTAGACTAAAACCAAACTCTATCATCACATAAAATGCCCCATAACAGTGAGGACTTGCCTACTTCTCTGACCAGACTTCATAATAGTCTGTTCAGACACTGTCAGAGACAGAGACACTCTGTCTGATGTGTTCCTCAAGCTCAACAAGAATGTGCTTCTCGAAACTTACAGAAATGTACTAAAAAGGGTCACTTGTTCTGTATGTAAATTATATTTTAATTTTACGAATAGAAATAGCATAGGCATTCCTATGAATACCAATCAACGATGGACACTTTTAATCTTAAAAAGATATTTTAACTAGCAACAGAAGTTAAAAGAACCCATAGCAGCAACTGCTAGTACCTTTCCATATTTACTTTTTCTTCTTTCTTAATAAGAAAACTCTGATTTTATTCAGAGTGACAATATGTCGAGCTGAAACACTCTACCTTCCAGCCTCTATTAGAGGTAGAATTTTCCAATTTGGTGTACGCAAACATCATTAGACAGAAATCCTGTTTTGTCCTTCTTCACTCCCTCCTTCCAGCCTCTTGGAATCAGACACTACAACAGAATATCCAGAAACAATTTGGGTACCATGACAGAAAAGCAGAGTAAATCCAGAGACCTTATCCTTAGCATTTGGATTCAGTGAAATACCAGCAACTACCTAACTCTGGATTCTTCTATTTAGGGGGTTGAGCTCTAATATTTTAAAGATACTGGAATAAAGGTCTCTCTCTCAGGCAGCCAGGCAATTCCCAACTAATATAATTATCTACACATGTATCTAACAAAGTATGAAGAAAAGTATTAATAATAAATTATTAATTATCAGACCAAAAAATGGAGAAATAGTCCATGATTAAAAATGAAAACACTTGATATTATGATTATTGAAATCTGTAAATTCAATGCAATTCCAATCAAAACCCCAGTAAGATTTTTCACAGAATTTACTTACGAGGAAGCTTAAATGTGTATGAAAGATTAGGGCCAAAAGGAGCCAACAATATTGAAAAAAAATAGTAACAGATGACTAGCCTCAAGTCTTGATTTAAAGGTTATACTAATTAAGAGACAACTGTATCAGTTAATTGCTATATCAATTAAGACATAAAGCTATCAGTAAATCAGAATGAAGAGCCTAGAAAATTTTGTTTAATAGAGTGAAGGCATTCCATAGTGCTGGAACAAGTGTTTACCCATGTGTAAAAGTATATTAGATTCCCTTCCTCACATCATAAGTAAAAACAAATTACACATTAGACATGTATATGCAAAGAACAAAACTTTAAAACTTTCATAGGAAAATATATCTATGTTGTTTGGATAGGAAATGATTTCTTAGCTATGTCACAAAAACACAGCAATAAAGGAAAAGTTTTACTAAAATGGCCACATGAAAACAAAAATGAATGACATGATTGCGGCACTGCAAGCAACATGTAACTATTCGTAATGCATGTAAGTGAGTATTTGATAATATTCGATTATTTCGTTAAAGCAGCATGAACTTTTATTTAGTCTATTCTATGAATCATATCCTTTTATTTTCTTTGTTTTATTCCTCAAATTGTCCCAGATGTTGCACCTGGGAGCCGGTTCAAGCTGGTATCTTGTCTTTGACCGTTGTTGAGTTTTACATTACTTTCTGGCACCTGGTTGTTCTCTTTGGAAAAAGGTATAGAGAAACGTATATTTGTATGCAAGGTATGTCAGCAAAATTTTCAACAAAAAAACATAGAAGCAACCTAACCATCCTTCAACTGAATGCAAAACAGCATATAAAAGACATGGACTAGACCTGCTATCATCAACCTAAGCTAAACTTACACTATGGAGTAAAAAAAAAAAAAAAAAAAAAAAAAAAAAAAAAAAAAAAAATAAAAAAAAAAAAAAAAAAAAAAAAGCTACAGCATATTATAATTAATTCAAATCAAGACCCACAAAATAATAATATATATTTCTTCATAAGCAATATACATGTATCAACAAAGAAAATACAGCCTCTGATATCCAGGAGCCTGGCACTCACAGCAAGGCCTCCTGTTGACTATAAATAACTTAAAAGAGCATTAACATCAGCCAAGGCCATTCTGTGACCATCATGAGACAAAACAAAAATACAGCTGTGCCATATTTATATTTGAACACTAACAAAAACACATTGTCCAAAGCACAAAAATGACCAAATATCCCTGCATCCTGTCTCATGAGTGACCGTTGCTTCTTAAACAATGACAACTTTAGTGTTGCTCTAGGCTTGAGATTTCTGAAGATATCCAATCACAGAATTACCGTACTTCCTGAAAGCATCAATGCAGAGTAAAACCCTGTTTCCTTAAGCCCTCTCAAGATCACCTACTGCAAGCCCAAATCCTATTCTAAGTCCTCTCTGCCATCATTTTTTGAGACACTCCACACTTTTCCACAGTTCTCACACAACTACAGATGTGTTTCAGGTAGTCTTTGGAAAGAGGACATTGACTGTAGTAAAAGTATTTTTATTTATTATACTTTAAGTTCTGGGGTACATGTGCAGATCATGCAGGTTTGTTAAATAGGCATACACATGCCATGGTAGCGGCTTGCTGCATCCATCACCCTGCCATCTACATTAAGTATTTCTCCTAACGCTACCCTCCCCAATCCCCCCACCCCCTGCTATTCTTCCCCTAGCCCCTCACACCCCCAGACCCCATTGTGTGATGTTCCCCTCCCTGTATCCATGTGTTCTCATTGTTCAACACCCACTTATGAGTGAGAACATGTGGTGTTTGTTTTTTGCTCTTGTGTCAGTTTGCTGAGAATGATGATTTCCTGTTTCATCCATGTCCCTGCAAAGGACATGAACTCATCTTTTCTATGGCTGCATAGTATTCCATGGTGTATATGTTTAACATTTTCTTTATCCAGTCCATCATTGATGGACATTTGGGTTGGTTCCAGGTCTTTGCTATTGTGAAGACTGCCACAGTAGACATATGTGTGCATGTCTTTTTATATCAGAATTTTTAAATGCTTATAAATAATACACCTAGACTTTAGGATAGTACCTGCACCTGGGAGAAAGAAAAATAGGAGGACAGTCTGAAGCAGAGAGAAGGGAGCCATTTGCTGTATTTTAGCATTTTATTTCTTTAAAATTAGAGAAATTTAATAAACAACAAAACATATATATCCATGGTTGGAACACAGGTATCTCATGTAAGTGCAATCATATACTATTTGTTCTATTTCCTTATATGATTGAAATATATTATCTAACTAAAGATTTCTCTAAAATAGAGTAAAAGTAACGGTCTCCCCCAATCATACCCCAGAAGAAACAAATTTTGTTTTCATTTAATACATATACTCTTCTAAGATTGTACGTAAAGGGATATGATGGAGCAGATACTCTTATGGACTACGAAGTCTTTTCTGTGCACTGCTATGTTTTGACTATCTGCATATAGGCCGATCTTGCCCACTAGATGACCCATATCCCTGAAAAGGAGGAAGGTCCCTTATTTCCCTTTTCACCTTCAATGTCAAGCATAGTCGCTGGCACATAACAGATGCTCAGTAAAAATGTGTTCCCCAAAAAGAGTAAATTATTGTGCTTCAAAATTATCAGCTTCAACTTAATAACTTAGAAACCTATTTTAAAAATATGTCATTTGCTCCAAGTTATCAGTTTTAAGACCTCTGTTTATCTTTCTTTGTTACCCTTAGAGTAACCTCAACTGTTCTCGAAGCTTCAGTGGCACAAGAAAATTAAGGAAACATCTCTTTTCTGCAAAGACAAGCTTCATATGACTGATCTGTCCTCCCTACAGCCTTATCTTGATGCATCCAGCATTTGAAACTTTAAGTAATTTTCAGGCAGCTGTAATTGAAGAGATATTACAGCTGTTAAAGTGGTGCCAGTTACCACATTAACATAGCTATAACTCAAGCAAAGCACACTCAAGAACAACTTCATGGAAAAGGGGCTTATAATGCACTATCTTAAGTCAATTGCTTCCTCTATTATTTCAAGGCTGCCGTTGCTAAGGACGCCAAAGAAAAAGAACTTATCATAATGGATCACAAACTCAAACTCAGGAAAAAATATTAAATGAAACAAAACAAAGAAATTAAATTATTTATTCTTGACTAATTAAACTCATGAGCAAAAATGAGCTCAAATCTATTACATGTCTGAGATCCAAGAATGTGAGCCAGTGAAGGATCATAGACTTTGAATGGAGAAGACCAGAGCACATGTCCTTATCCTGACTTTCACCAATAGTTTGACCTTGAATCATTCCCGTAACTTTGCAAACATTTGTTTTCAAGTGGCAAATACTACTACCCACCTTAGAAGGATGTTAGAGAATTAAATGAGAAAATCTATTGTCAACATTTTTTATATACTGCAAATTGCTTGACAAATAACATATTTATATTAAGAACTTATCGAATAAACATCTGAAGACTAAAAAGTAGGGGAATCATAGGATCAAAGTTCAGCTCATGGTTTTATGTGTTTAGAACACTGACTTCTTCTGTGACAAAGCACTTTCTTGTCAGTTTTCTGCTTTCCTGTAAGATACTAATGGTGTGGGGAAATGGTGGTGTTCTAGATTATGTGCCCTTAAGATGCAAAATGCCCAAAAGACACTTCAATGGGGTAAGAAGTCTACATACAGAATTCAGCTGAGTTCTCAGCATAGTTCTATATTCCTACTTAATTTCTCTAGTCAATTTTCCCACACTCCTTGGTGGCTCTATTAAACCTTTTCCATTCTCTTCAACCAAACCTGTGTTACTGGTGAAGGGTGTCCAGGTTTTTGGGGTTTTAAACAAAGAATTGGACGAAACGCACAAAGAATGAAAGAAAAGCACAGATTTATTGAAATAAAAGTACACTCCACAGGGAGGGAGTGGGCTCTAACAACCGGCTCAAGAGCCCCGTTACAGAATTTTCTGGGGTTGAAATATCCTCTAGAGGTTTCCCATTGGTTACTTGGTATACACCCTATGTAAACAAAGTAGTGGCCCACGACCATTCTGGTTGGTTGTGGGAGAGGACCAATCAGAGGCTGAAGTGAAGTTATTAGTACAAAGCTACACTCCTATGCAAATAAAGACTTGGCCTGTGACCACTCTGATTAGTTGCAGTAGGGAACCAATCAGAGGCACTTTCAATTTTTCATCTTCCATGCAGAAAAATGGGGTTGGGGATGTTGCAAAGGGAGTAGCCTATGGTCCTTTTGTTACTTGGGCATCGGAAGTTGTGGTTTTCCTTTTGGTTTAGTTCTAGGAAGTCAGTGTGAAACCGCCTTAGGTTCCCTGCCTCCAGATCCTATTCTCCTGTCTCACCACCGACCCAAGAACTCCCTCATTTACAAAAGATGACCTCACTCCCAACCTCACAGAGAAATTTGAAGCTACCAGAGAGGAGCTCTCAACTTTCTAGCACCTGCTTTCAAACCTACGACATATCTACATCTTCTCTCCTCCTCAACTCCTGTGGAAGCCAGCTAGATCCCTTCTTCCTAGTTTCAGTCCCATCTCTGTATCTGTGTTCTGTAGCCCACTTCCTCAAGAATCATCTCCTATCAATAATCTGTTCTCTCTTCTGTGTCTTCTAACTCATCATCTTTGCTTGGTTTCCCCATGATCATTCAAACATACTTAATTCATACAAAGAAATAGAATGAATAAGACCTATTTGATAGCACAACAAGATGACTATAGTCAATAACAACTTAATTGTACATTTTTAATAACTAAGAAAGTATAATTTGATTGTTTGTAACACAAGAGATAAATGCTTAAGGAAATGATTACTCCATTCTCCGTGATGTGATTATTACACATTGTATGCCTATATGACAACATCACATGTACCCCATAAACATATACACCTACTATGTACACACCAGAATTAAAAATTTTTTAATTAAATTAAAATTTAAAGACAAATATGTGCAGTTTTTTAAAATCTCCAGACTTAGTTCTCCTTTCAAATGCAGCCCTATGTCTTCTGTCCTTTTCATAGTCACATTTCTAAAAGGAGTAGTCTACACTCGCTGTCTCTATTTCTTAATTTCTCACTCATTCCACAACCCACTGAGACCCTGCATCTCCCCTCAGCAGCTCACCCAACCACTGGGCTAAGTGGCCAATGACTTCTGCAAGGTATACTTTTGACCTGGACTTCCCTAGGTTCTCAGCAGCCCTCTATGGAGTTAATTATTTTGTTCTCTTGTATTCCATGGCATGCTCTCCTCCTGGGTATCCTCCCACCTTTCTGAACAGTATTTTAATTTATCCTTCCCTTTCTCACATTCAAAAGTTGGAGTTTCCCATGATTCTTTCCAAGGCTACTCCTGCTTTTCATTCTTTCTTCTACACAAAATCAGCTACTCTCACATCCTCATTCACCACCCACATATTGACCATTTGCAAACATGCATCTTTAAATCACACGCTAACTGTATCTGACTTGAGGTCCCCACTTGGCTCTCTGACGCAGGCCAGAGCCTGCAGAGCACACACTGACCTGGAGTATGGGTCATAAGATGTTTTCTGTATGAAACAGTCCAAGGAGATGAACATCCTTCAGTTTCCCCTTGGACCCTGAGCAGGGAACTCTGGAACCAATATTGCCCATAGAGTGCCCCACCTTACTCGTTCAGTAGATGTGAGCTGCTCCAGGAGGGACACACCCTCTAGGAGGCAGCTTTGCCACTCAGGCAGATCCTGAAGTTGCTGACTGCTGGTGGCTCTCTGCAGGCTGCCTTCCCCTGGGCTGGATACCAAGTTCTTCTTTGAAGGGGGATCTCGGTAGCATATTTTTTCACCTACCACAATGTCTCATAGGCACTTTAACCACAAAACAAAATTGAGCTCATCCCCTCAAAACTCACTTCCTTCTCAGTGTTCCTGACCTCTAAAAATAGCACCCTCATCTATGCAGTTGCACACATGAGAAACCCAACTCTGATCCTCATGCCGCTTTTCCCTCGCACCCTGCCCTTAGCCTAGCCTTAGTACTGTCTCTGTTAAGTGACTAAAAAAAACTTCAACAGCCATCCACATATCCTCTCAGCCCCATCTAGACCTTTCTTTACACTCAGCCAGAGGGAACGTCCCTTTTAAAACACAAATCTATACTATCTCTTAGCTTGGCTTTCCATCACTCTTAGAATGAAGATCCTTTACTGTCCCAGCCTTTGGGATGCCAAGGCAGGTGTTATCACTTGAGCCTAGGAGTTAAAGATCAGTCTGTAGAACATTGTGAAACCCCATCTCTAAAAAATATACAAAAATTAGGTGGGCAAGGTGACACAGGCCTGCAGTCCCAGCTACTTGGGAGGTCAATACTGAGCTGGGGATGTGGAAGCTGCAGTGAGCCACGATTTGGTCACTACACTACTCCTTTACTGGAGTCACAAGTTTCTCCATAATCTGGTCCTTCCCTCCCCATGAATCTGGGTAGTTCAGCTGCAAGAGACTTCATTCAGGTCCTAGAAATATACAATGCTTATTCTCTTCTCAGACCCTTACACGTGCTATTTGCTCTGCCTGAAATAAACTGCCCTCTTCCCGACTCAACTCAGCTAATATTGACTCATCCTTAAGATTTCAGCTTTAATGTCTGTTTCTTAGAGAATCATCTCTGACCTCCAGACTCCCTGTGAAATGATACCACATCACCGAGATTATCAGCACAATTGCAATGGTACAGAGTTAATAGCATACAGTCAAAGTCGGATGCAGGTTGGAGCCTTTATGCAAGGATTTCATGTCTGCAAATTTGCCCACTGACTAAAATTTAGTTGTAACCCCAAATCAATATTTATGGCGTTTTCATGGTCATTCATAGATGAGCACAGGGCGGCAGAAAATTTGAGTTGTCTGACGCACATTTCCAACCAGCTGAGGCCTGACATGGTGGCATTCTGCCTTCTTGTTTATACTCTGATACTCTAAGTATTATTTTTGTGATCTATTTACTGCCACATTTTTCACATTTTGTGTGGTTTTTTTT
>NW_016107536.1:2816408-2827274 GCF_001604975.1 Cebus imitator
TTTTTGGTGATTTCACTGTTAAAAAGTGTTCCCCAAGCATTAAAGTGCTGTCTAGTGTTTCTAAGTGCAAGAAGGCTGGGATGTGCCTTACTGAGAAAATGTGTGTTAGATTAATGTTGTTCAGGCATGAGTGATGTGCTGTTAGCCCTGAGTTTATGTTAACGAATCAGCTCTATATTAAATAAGGTGTCTTTAAAACAGAAACACACAAAAAACAAGGTTATATATTGATCAGCTGACAAAAATGTTGTCAGCAGAGGCTCAGAGTTACCTAATTCTGTGTTTGCTAATTTAGTGCTCCCGGTGACTTTATAGAACATTCTCACCTCAAAAAAATGAGAATCTCTTGCCATTAGGTTTTTTGTTATCTCTCCCCTGACAAAACATAAACTCCAAAAGAGCAGGTGCCGTCTGTCTTAATTACAGTTGTATTTTCAACATGGGGCCTTGTACATAGAAGAATCTTGGTAAGTATTTGCTGAATCAATTAAAATGAACAGCATCTCCTAATGTCAAGAATATATTCTTTTTTAAAACAAAAAAACATATGGGGTCTCAATGCTGTCCAGGCTGGAATGCACTGGTGCAAATGAAGCTCACTGCAGCCTCAAGCTCCTGGGCTCAAGCCATCCTCTCACCTCAGCCTCCCAGGTATAGCTGGGACTGCAGGTGCACCATCATGCCAGGCCAAGTTTTTGTATTTTCTTTTTTAACAGAAACAAGGTCTCAAATATGTTGCCAAGGATGGTCTTGAACTTCTGGGCTCAAGTGGTTCCCACCCCTGCCCCCACTTCAGCCTCCCAAGGTGCTGAGATTACAGGTGTGAGCCACTGCACCCAACCAGGATACATTTTTTCTTCTTCTTCCCTTGAGACGGAGTCTTGCTCTGTCGCTAAGGCTGGAGTGCAATGGTGTGATCTTGGCTCATTGCAGCCTCCATCACCCAGGTGATTCTCCTGCCTCAGCCCCCAGTAGCTGGGGTTACAGGTGCCCACTACCATGCTCAGCTCATTTTTTAAAATATATTTTTAGTAGAGATGTGGTTTCACCATGTTGGCCAGGCTGGTCTTCAGCTCCTGACCTTGTGATCCACCCACCTCTACCTCCCAAACTACTGGAGTTACAGGCGTGAGCCACTGCACCCGACCACATTCTTTTATGAATTTTACTGCAAAGCCAGGATCATAGGGGCCCTTCTGTGACACACAAACCTCATTCTATGAATACTCTTTGCTCTCTTAGTAAATGCTAAGCCATGAATTGAGAAAGCAATACATTTATGAAGCAATCCTATTTCAGGAAATAGGAAACCTGAATTCTGGTCCTGCCTGTGTGACAATTAATGACATGGGGAAGAAGCTCCTCAACCGGAGTCTTTTGTTTCCTCATCTGTAAAATAAAATAGACATCTGACTTCCCTGCCAGCTCTGAGAGTTCAGCTTGCCCATCACTCCAACCCATGTCCCACTCTGCTGCTAGAATGTGCCTCTGATATGGTACTTAAGCCTCGCAGAGCAGGGACTTCAGAGGTTTGGTCTGCCGCATCACCAGTATCTAGAGAATGTCCACACAACATGCATTTATAGAATCTATGAGTGAATCTGTCTCCTGAAAATCCAGAATTCTAGCTCCCAATATTAAGCCTAACCCATATGACATTTGCAGACACTTGAAGAGTGTGTCACTATACTCAGATACCATTCTTCAGATTTCGGTGTGTCATTATTAATAGGAAACTACAAGCAAGGTTTCTGATGACTTAGGTTTTCTCTAAAGGCGTAAGTGCTACATGTTCTCTAGAAAATTTGGCAAATACATAAAGGAAAATACAAAGGTAGCTTTATAGGTTATCATCCAAAATTAAGAAATATTATCAATGCATGTTTTGTATTTTCTAGGGGTTTTTGTTTCTAATCCATGAGGATTCCGTTTTTGTATTTGTCATAAGCCCTCAATAAATTCAACTAGTTAGCCAGTGATGCTTATTGAAAATAAAAGACACAAATATTTATTACATGCTTAACATGTACCCATGTTAATTCGTCACTTCCTACTGGCTCTGCAGACATAATTCTCCTCACCATTCTCCAGTGGCCCAAGTCGGAATCCTACAAGTCTTCTTCACATTTTCCAGTGCTTCTTACTATCTAATAGGTCTCTGGGTCTTCTTTAAGATCTCCTTAGCAAGCAAAAGTTAGGACCTCCTTAACTTTAGTGTTGCCTGTGTCTCTCAGCCTGCATGGACACCCTTCTCAGTCTCTCCCCCAACTGACAAGGACCAGATTGAGCATTTCTGGCTCTGCAAATGTGCTGTGCCCTCCCTGGACCTCAGGCCTTCACACCTTCTGCTTATTTCAAAATGTCCTTCAGAATCCCTTCCCTTGCTTACCTTCTACTTGCCCTTCAGAATCCAACTCAGATGTCACTCACACAGAGAAACTGAACTTAACTCTTGAGGCTGCATCGAATTTGTGTCTTCCCTGTAAAGATGTCATAGCTCAGGTGTTTACATTTTCTAAGTTTATCTTTATCCGTCTCCCATTAAAACTTTAAGGTTTTTGAGATCATAGGACTTATCATATTCTTAGTTGTATCTTTCTGGGTCAGACACAAGAAAGTTGCTCAAAAATGTTAATTGGATTGAACGAAACGTTCTTTTCCCTACTGATTTGTAATTCTACCTTTATGATATACTTAATGTGATATGCACTAAGATCTATTTCTTGACCTTATTTTGTTAAAGCTGTATCTGCCTATGCTTATTACATTATGCTATTTTAATGTATCACATCATTTTAATGTAATATAGTCTCAAAATACATTTTAATATCTGATAAGGCACACTTCACACACACATATATTACTTCCATTTTCTCATCTGTCTAGTCTACTAGATGACCTTGAGAACTACATGTTAGGTTTTCGCAGAGTCTTTGTAAACTTCCCTTGGCATTTTAATGGGATTATACGAGATCTAAAAGGATAATTATATCATCTGTAAGTAATATTTTTATCTTTTCCTCTGAAAATTTTTAAGTCCTTATTTCTGTTACTGACTTGGCTAGAACTTCAGGGAACACTAAATACATTTATGACAGCAGATATCCCTGGAAATGTACCTCAATACCCAGATTTTATCAATATTATGAGCTATAAAACACTTAGAAAAGACTAATTTATTCCCGTATGGCATTAAACAACAATATTATTTGCAGGGGAAAAAAAAGCCAGAAGCCTAGTTGTCTAAATAGGCTTTTTATCCTTAGGGCTTTGATATTGTCTAAGAAACATAAGAAAATATGGTAAAATATCTCAGAATTGCTAAGTTTCTAATCACATTTCAGATTTATTATTTTTTTCCGCCATTGACCAATAGGAAGAAAACTTTCTATGATCTTAACAAGAAGGGTTAACAGATGTTACAGCAATTTTTGTTTTGTTTTGTTTTGCATTTTTGGTTTGTTTTGTTTCTGAGAGTGCAAGTTGCAATTCAATTCGTCCACAGCCTTTCTGGAAAGTGGGAGGCATACCCTTAACCTTCGCTTTATTGTTTGTTGAGCTCTTACTCCGTGCAGGGGCCATGCTGTGTCTTGCATGCACTGTTTCACTTAATATCATTTAATGCTTTGTCAGTTAGGGCTATTTGAAAACAAAACTAACAGGATGTGAATGTCCTATTGCATGGAAACCTCCTCAGCTCAATATCCAAGTTCATCACTTGCAAGTTCTACTTTCCACTCGGTGACAGAACATAATTCAGATACATTTTCCACCAATTTGTAATACGTATCACCTTTCCTCCAGTGTTCAGTAAGTTCCTTATTTCCACCTGAGACCTCACCAGAAGGACCCTTAATATTTCTATTTCTAGCAACATTCTGTTTGTGACAATACACATATTCTCTAAGGCAACAGAAGCCTTCTCTCCAGCTTTCCTCTCTTTGTTCTGAGACCACACAAAAATTGCTTTTAATTTCCATGTATCTACCAACAATTCTTCAAGGCAATCTCGGTTTTTACTATGAACTCTTTCAAAATTTTTCCAATCTGTAACCATTAGCCAATTCCAAAGCCACCTTCATATTTTTAGGTATTTGTTATAACACCATCACAGTTCATGTTACCAAAATCCTTATTAGCTTTCTCAGGCTGCCTAAGAAAAGTACTAAACACAAGAGTAATTTATTCTCTCACATTTCTGAAGCCTAGAAGTCCAAATTACCCAAGGTGTTGGCAGGCCGATGCTCCCCCTGAAGCTTTGAGCAGAGGACCCTTCCTTGCCTTTCCCAGTTTCTGGTGCCCCCAGGCATTCCTTGGCTTGTGGCTCCATCACTCCCATCTCTGCCCCCATCTTCATATGGTCATATTTTCTCTGTGTCCGTGCATCTCTGTTTCTTCACATGGTGTTCTCCTTGTGTGTCTGTGCCCAAATTACCCTCCTTCTGATAAGGACATCGGTCAAAATTGAATTTGGGCCCATGCTAATGACCTCATTTTAACTGGATTAAATCTGCAAAGACCTATTTTTCAGATAAAGTCACATTCACAATTACTGGAAGTTAGGACATTAAAACATCTTTTTGGGGGTTATATAATTCAACCTATAATTTTAAGCTCATTATTTTTTGTGAAGCGTATTATTTCATTTTTAAATAAAAAAAAATCAGTCTTAAAGGGACAGAGGAACCTGATCAAAGTTACATAGTGTGTAAATTATAAAGCTGTAACTCATGCCTAGGTGTGACTAACACTAAACCCATATCCTAACTTACTGCCTAAGAAATTGTTAATACTGTGCCTAAAAATCTAATCTGCGATACCAGACAGTGCTTCTTGGTTGAATTTGACACTTCACTCCTCCTGAAATAATTCCACTTGGCTTTCCTGAGCATTCACCCTACTGACAGCCCTGTCTTACCACAGCTTTCTCACAGTCCTTTCATAATCTTTAGCTTTCTTGTTGGAGCTCCTTGTGTAGTAGTGTCCCAGAGTGGGTCTACTTATCCATGAGCAGTCTCTCCTAGTGCTCTCAGTCTGTCTTTAAATATCAGTCTATGCCAATGTCTTTCAGATATATAACCCCACCTACGACCTGTCCACCAAACAACGGATTTGTTATTTCCACTGCCAGGTTGATGTCTCTCCTTCTATGTCTAATACGTTTCTCATACTCAACACGGCAGAACTATTTGAGGTTCTCATTGAAAACAAGCCAAGTCTTATCCTTATCATTTATGTATATATGGTATTTGAAGGGTATTAGATAGCTGGCAAGATTCCAGGATGATGAGAGACTCAGACTTAGGAGCCAACAGCCAGGGACAATCCCCAGATCACCATGTGGAACTGCTGGAGGGAACTGCTGAACTACCATGCTGGGTACAGACAGTGGACTCAGATGCTATGCCTAGAATCTCTGCATTCGCTGAGTCTGAAAACTAATGAGGCTACTGACTATGTCACCAGAATGGATGCCAATTTGGAGCTTAACATGTGTGTCTGATTGAGTCAGGATCACAAGCTGCAACTCAGCCCTGGGGGCTACCAGTAAAGTAAGATTCTAACTTATATCTTAGAGAAACATGGATTCCAAAAGTATGGGAAATCTTCAAAAATAAAAAGGATCCTCAGTCATACTCAGTGGCTAAGAAGAATGACCACCACAGTGGCCAAGTAGAACTACTGACTCTCCTCAGTTTACTGGTATCTTCAAGCTCTACACCACGGAATCATACCTGATGGCATCTTTCCTTATTCTCCACATCTAACCTGTCATCAAATCATTTCACTTCTGTCTCTAAAATATTGCTGGAGTTCATCCTCTCTTCTCCATCCAAGCCACTTGCATCCTTGCTTGGACCATGTGCCACAGCTGCCTCAGAGCTGGTACTCCCACTTCCACTATTGACCCTAGACAATCCAGTCTTTCACAGCAAACAGGCTCATCTTCCTAAACTACAAATTGATCAATGTATTTTCTGCTTTAAGCCCTTGAGAGTGTTCACCCTGGCATACAAGGTGCTGCATAGTCTAGTTCCTGATCAATCCTCTAGCTTCGCTGCATGTCTCTATGCCTTCCCTTGCTGAGCTTCAAGCACAGCCACATGGGAATTCCCTCCTATCATTGTATACAACAGGCTCTTTCCAACCACAGGATCTTTGCAGCTGTTTCCTCCACCTTAAAGTCTTTCCATAGCTGGATCCTTCTTGTCTTTCAAAACTCAGCTCAACAGCCACCTCTTCTGAGATATATCATTCTAAGGGAGTTCCTCTGCACTCCATCCCATCCTTATTTTTATTTGCAATAGGATTTATTATGAAGTGGCATTGTCTTTTTTCTGTTGTATTGGGTGTCTCTCCCAACCACCTTGCAAGTTTATCCATTTTTATCTACCTATGTATTCCCAGGGCCTTCAACAGTGCCTGGCACAGATTACAGATGACAGATATACCTGTGAAATGTCATCAGGGATCAAATAAATTGCATAGACTGAGGACTCTCCAGCCAGAGGAAAAAATCACTAAGCTCTGTGGTGGTCAGAAAAGATTCCATTGAAGTAATGAATCATAAGCATAGCCATGAGGAATGGGTAAAATGTAGACTTACAGTTCAGTCACTTAATAGTATCCTGAATGCATAGGAAACATGACAGGTGAGGAAACAGGAATTAGGAAAGGGCCAAAAGTGTGATGGGGAATCACAGTGCAAAAGCTTAAGGTTGCAAGGGGCAAAAAGAGAGCACCCTTAAGCACAGGAGTGGCCATCCCCTACTTACAACTGGACACAAGGCCAGTCCTACTGTAGCATGCTCTCATCTGCAAATCATGTGCAACTTTTCAGTGGCAGTGACGTGCTGACATCTCTGTATCTAGAAGGAAGCTCCAAGTCCTTTGGACATCTCATCAGGCTAGGATCTGGAGCTGATGGTCACAGCATCAGGGTGGACACACAGGGAGCAGGGACACACAGGACTCAAGAAATAACAGAAACTCAAACTGCCACTGTTTTCTGATGATACAACTGTATACCTAGGAAACCCTAAAGACTTCTCCAAAAAGCTCCTAGAACTGATAAACAAATTCATCAAAGCTCCATGATACAAAATTAATATACACAAATCAGCAGTTCTGTCATATACCAACAGTGACCAAGCAGAAAATAAAATCAGTACCTCAAACCCTTTTCACAATAGTGGCAAAAAATAAAATATTTAGGAATATACCTGACTTGTAGAGGTGAAAGACCTCTACAAGGAAAATTACAAAACACTGCTGAAAGAAATCATGGATGACACAAACAAATGGAAATACATCCCATGTTCATGGATGGGCAGAATCAATATTGTGAAAATGACCATACTGACAAAAGCAATCTACAAATTCAATGCAATTCCCATCAAAATACCACCATCATTCTTCACAAAACTGGAAAGACAATCCTAAAATTCATATAGAATCAAAAAAGAACCCACATAGCCAAAGCAAGACTAAGCAAAAAGAACAAATCTGAAGGCATCACATTACCTGACTTCAAACTATACCAAAAATCCATAGTAACCAAAACAGTACGGTACTGGTATAAAAATAGGCACACAGATCAATGGAACAGAATAGAGAACACAGAAATAAAGCCACACACTTAAATCCAACTGATCTTTGACCAAGCAAGCAAAAACATAAAGTGGGGAAAAGACACCCTATTCAACAAGTGGTGCTGGAATAACTGGCAAGCCACAGGTACAATAATGAAACTGGATCCTCATTTCTCACCTTATACAAAAATCAACTCAAGATGGAGCCAGGGCTTAAATCTAAGACCTGAAACCATGAAAATTCTAGAAGATAATATCGGAAAAATGCTTCCAGATATTAGCTTAGGCAAAGACT
This sequence comes from Cebus imitator, assembly GCF_001604975.1. Taxonomy (NCBI): domain Eukaryota; kingdom Metazoa; phylum Chordata; class Mammalia; order Primates; family Cebidae; genus Cebus; species Cebus imitator. The sequence goes on from NW_016107536.1 coordinate 2,824,296, forward strand.
TCATGACCAAGAATTCAAAAGCAAACCCAACAAAAATAATGATGAATAGGTGGAACTTAAACTAAAAAGTTTCTGCACAGCAAAAGAAACAATCAGCAGAGTAAACAGACAACCCACAGAGTGAGAGAAAATCTTTGTAATCTATATATCTGATAAAGAACTAATATCCAAACTCTATAAGGAACTCAAACAAATTAGCAAGAAAAAACAATCCCATCCCAAAATATGAGCTAAGGACATGAAGAGACAATTCTCAAAAGAAGCTATACAAGTAGCCAACAAACATAAAAAATGCTCACATCACTAATGATCAGGGAAATGCAAATTAAAACCACAATGTGATGCCATCTTACTCCTACAAGAATGGCCACAATCAAAAAATAAAAATAATAGATGTTGGTGGGGATGTGGTTAAAAGAGAACACTGCAGGTGGGAATGCAAACTAGTAAAACCACTATGGAAAACAGTGTGGAGATTCCTTAAAGAACTAAAAGTAGAACCACCATTTTATATAGCAATTCCACTACTGGGTATCTACTGAGAGAAAAAGAAGTCATTATACAAAAAAGATACTTGCACATCCTGTATGTAGCAGCACAATTCTCAACTGCAAAAATATGGAAGCAGCCCAAATGCCCATCAAGCAGTGGGTGGATAAATTGTGTGTGTGTGTGTGTGTGTGTGTATATATATATATACACACACACACACACACACACACACACACACACACATACACACACACTCCCATGGAATACTATCCAACCATAAAAATGAATGAAATAATGGTATTCACAGCAATGTGAATGAAACTGGAGACCAGCATTCTAAATGAAGTAACTCAGGAATAGAAACCCAAACACCCTATGTTTCATTCACTCATAAGTGGAAGCTAAGCTATGAGGATGCAAAGGCCTAAGAACTATACAAAGGACTTTAGAGACTTGGAAAGGGTGGGAATAGGGTAAGGGATGAAAGACCACAAACTGGATACAATGTATACTGCTGGGGTGATGGGTGCACCAAAATCTCACCAATTACTGCTAAACAACTCATTCATGTAACCAAATATCACCTGTTTTCCAATAACCTATGGAAATTAGGGGGAACAAAAAAAAAAGAAGAAGGGAAGAAAATCCAGAAACCTGGAGCTAGAATCACATTGGGAAGCACGCAAAATAGGAATGTCAGCCCTGTGAACCATAAAAAGGGAGGAACAGAGGCCAGATATCCAGGAGGGAGGGACAGCCTGGACCCCCTGAGTGCACAGGGCATAACCCCTATTCGACAGTGGCACCCACCTCACTGCCTGCTCATGGTCATCTGCTTACCCTTGAAGCCCAGGTCCCTGAGCTTGGAGAGGAGGAAGCAATAATATACCTTAGCAAATTGAGGAAGAAATAATTTTTTACTGCTGCAGTCCCCCCCCCATATTAATTAAGCTGGTAGATGCAAGTTTCTCTCTAAATTGCATATCCATCTTCTTCTAACAGCGCTTAATGACTACGATTGGTATTAAAAAGGTTAAGACTACCAACTTGCATACATTCCTATATTTGCCCATGGTCAGCAAGTTTCAGAAGCTGGATAAAACCCAAAGTCTCTTCTCAGGAAGCTGGGGGATGGGTTTATTAAGTAACATAAATTCTAAGAACCCTGCCTCAGAACAGCAATCTATGAATTTCCTAAAGAGTTTGTATGCAAATTATCAGCCTGTGGGTTTTCCCCTCTCTGGATTTTCTACAATTTTCCCTTGTTCTCAGTATGGGTTAATTCACTGTCAACTATGCTTCTTACTAGCTGTCCCCATCCCTAGCACTATACAATTTCCTGACCCACGTGCTGAGGGGATGCAAACTGGAGTTAATAGCAACCTTTACAAGGAAGCAGGCCATTAACATCATACTGTATGCCTGTGAAGAAATAACATACCTTTATCTGTAAATCCTTCTTTCCTATTTCAGAGGTATTTTATATTATTAACATGGGATCTGTACTAGGGGTGAGCCTGTGGGAGGCTGGTAAGTTACCACTTGGAAAAGGATGTCAACAATTAAGAGAGGGGCTTGTCCCCAGAGACGTGGGTCTAGGCAGGCCACTCAGATGAATCACAAACTTCTGTGTGGCATTCTGTATATCTTGCATACGATAAAGATTATAAATTTAATTTTTTTAAGGCAGAATGAGATTTTTTTAAATACAAGCCACCTCACCAAAAAACATATACAAATATCAAATAAGCATATTGTCTCAGTCTATTTGTGCTGCTGTAACAAAATATCTTGGACTGCATGGCTTATAAACAAAAGAAATTTTTTCTTACAATTCTGGAGGCTAGGAAGTCCAAGATTAAGATGCTGGCAGATTCAATACCTCCGGAGGGCCACTTTCTGGTTCATAGATGGTGTCTTCTTGCTGTGTCTTCACCATGGTGGAAGGGGCAAACAAGCTCCCTGGGGCCTATTTTATGAGGGCACTAATTTCATTCATGAGGACTCCAGTCTCATGACCTAATCACCTTCCCAAAGGCACAACCTCCTAATCTCACCAAATTGATAATTATGCTTCAGCATTTGAATCCTAGTGTGGGGGGGAGGGCGGGCACAAGCATTTAGACCATGGCACTTATGAAAATATGCTCCACATCATATGTCACCAGATGAATGAAAATTAAAACAACAATCAGATACCACTATGTGTCTATGCATCTATTAGAATGGCCAAGATACAGAACTCTGACAACGTCAGATGCTGACAAACATGTGGAGCAAGAGGAACTCTCATTCGTTACTTGTGAGAATGCAAAATGGTACAGCTACTTTGGAAGACAGGAGGTTTTCTTACAGAAACCAAATATATTTTTACCATAGGATCCAGAAATTGTGCTCCTTGGTATTTTCCCAAAGGAGTTAAAAAACTTATGTCGGGCCGGGCGCGGTGGCTCACGCCTGTAATCCCAGCACTTTGGGAGGCCGAGG
>NW_016107536.1:2827514-2836543 GCF_001604975.1 Cebus imitator
AAAAACCTACACACATTGTTAGGAGCTTTTTATGTCACTGCCAAAATTTGGAAACAACCATAATGTCCTTCATGAGAATAAATAAAATGTGGCACACCCAGACAATAGAATATTATTCCGAGCTAAAAAGAGATTAGCCATTAAGCCATGAAACGACATGAAGGAATGTTAAAACACATACTGCTAAGTGAAAGAAATCGATCTGAAAAAGCTACATACTGTATGATTCCAACTACTTGACATTCTAGAAAAGGCAAAACTATGGACACAGCAAAAAGATCAGTGTCAGTGGGGAGGGAGGGATGAAGATCAAGGGTCAGTGGAGAAGGAGGTGGAACAGAGGGTTTTCAAGGCAATTAAACTACTTTGCTTGATACTGTAATAGTAGAGAGATATCTTTATACATTTTTCCAAACCCATAGAATACTCAACATCACGAATGAAATGTAATGTAAAGTATGGACTTTGGGTTATGATAATGTGTCAAGGAAGATTCACCAAATGTACAACTCAGGTGGAGGAGGTTGATAATGGAGGAGCCTGTATACGGGTGGGAAAAGGGATATGTGAGAACTTTTTACACCTTCTATTCAATTTTGCCATGAACCTAAAACTCCTAATAAACTCTTTAAAAAAAAAAAAAAAGGAGAACACAAGAACAGGAGGGAAATGGGAGAATTATTCTTTTTATGTTGCTAGTTATGCCCTTTTTCATCTACTAGCTGAGCTTATCAAAATGAATGGCCTCTGGTTAAGTGAAATTGAAAGCCTGCCACTCCTTCACTAAGAAAACAGTGGCTGTTTATGCTAACTCATTATATTATTGTTATATTTGCTACCATCCATTCCAGATCATGGCAAGTTAATCCTATGGCCAAGTACTGAAAATCAATCCTGGAGTGCAATTGTCAACCTATCCTCATTCCAAGTAAGAAAAACCACCCTAGGAGCTGGAGAAACAAGAGAGATTACTAGCAGCGAAACTCCTTCACCCTAACTAAAAACTTCTTCCCAGAAGTAAAGTTATTAAAGTTTGATGTACTTGACAATTTCAGGGGGGAAAACAAAGTGCTGCTGTTACTTGAGGCAGGAACCAGTCACCACCTCCCCTGGCACTGATACACCTTCCCCTCCCCAGAGCGGAGAAAGACAATCATGGAAAGAGTGGGTGAGAAAAAATGACTCAGGTATTGTATTTTCTGTATGTTATCAAGAAGTGCATCACTCTACAGATGGATCTGATTTAGTAATATTATGGAAAACCATATAGTGTTTTGGTCCATAACAGATCCATTATTTATCAAGCACCTACCGTGTACCAGCTGTGGTTCATATTACTTCACCCAATTCCTCCATGTTATTTATTTTCTCATTTTATCAATAAGTAAACTGCACTCTGGGAGATTTTTGTTAATCTAAGATCACAAAATTAGTGTTCTTACCACTAAACTACCCTTCCTAACCTTACCGATGCCAAAAGGTTACAGTGGAAAACTAAAAATGAAATCTAAAGAAGCCTAGAGCTTTAAAACTAACACTCTTCTCTGCAGGTGGCTGAAAACCTAGAAGACAAGAATGTTTTACAAGTTACAAGAGATACGATATGCAGAAATAACTTCAGTGATAATAAACAAGATATGTTAAATAGTAAAACCTTAAAATGCTATAGTCAGAAGCAGTATTTTAGAATAATCACAAGGAATAAAATCCAGTAGAAAATAAGTGTGCATGAATGGGAAGCTATTCATTCAATCCCATCTAGATGCCACTCTTCCTAGAAAAAGTAGAGCGCACCCTTCCCACATCAGCTGTTCACTGTTAACTGGGAAGCCTCAAGTGCTAGGAACAACAGAGATCTCTTTTCTATCGTGTGGTAAGTAAATCGTGTCAGACATTTTGTATATTGAAAGAAGAAAGGCTTCTTCTTCCAAAATTATATATTCCAATTTTGCATATTGGAAGAAGAAAGGCTCTCTTGAAACTGAGTGAATACAGACACTACATCATGACTGAAATAAGAGAAATTTTAGACCAGACATTCAGTAATCTCTAAAACCATCCTAAGTTCAGAATAGATCTACCACAAGAACACAGAGGAGAAATCAACAGAACATAGACAACAAAGGGGGAGAAATGTGGTCCAACAAGGCCCCAAGTCAGACCTGATCAAGCATCTTGACTAAAGACCTCAAGGTAAGTCATCCTGCTTGTTAAATATTCATTTATGTTATCTGTTGAATACTGACCCATACTAAAGGTGACAATAGAATAAATGCAACGTGGGAACTTATTCATAGTACAAAACTACTCATTTTCAACCAATAACTTCTGCGACCTTTTACTGAGGAATGAGGGACCTCAGGGCAGACACTTCAGGTGCCCACGGATCCATACTAGGCCCTTGTCTTGTTGCATTTCACTTTTCTCTTTCATCCCCATCCCTGCTCTCATCACCCTTCTTCTCTCCCATAGACACCTACTCTAATGAATTTGATACATCTTAAATATGTATCATTGTAAAAATACAGTTGTATATGTATGTGTGTCCAATTTGAATAAAAGGTGTTATGCCTTGTTTCTTCTGCTGTTTTTTACTATTTCTTTGTCTTGCTTTTTCACTATGTACTACGCTGTCAAGATTTCCCTATATAGCTATACATATTACATGATAGATGTATGTATGTGTAGGGCTGTTGGCACCACAGGGTTGTGGAGTGTCCCTTATGCTGTGCTGAGGTGCAGGATCCGAGAAGTAAAGAGACAGGACACTGAAGAACTGGACTCGGAGGGCCATGCAACCTATGAGCAGAGATCATCAAGGCCCCAAATACCCAGAGCCTCTGTATTCATTAGGTACAAGCAGGGCGCAGGGTCGTGAGTGAGGTCATCATCTATAGGCTTAGTAATAGGGCATACATAATCACATGAGTCACAAGGGAGGGGGCCACCCCATTATGTCACCTGGGCAGAGAGGTGGGCCGTGCACAAAGGGGGCTGTGCCATGAGCAGTAGTAGAGGGTCGTGTACAGAAAAGGGGTCCTCCCCCATTAGGTCACCGAGGCAAGGAGGTGGGCTGTGTGCAACAGGTATCATGCACAACACTTTCTATCTGGGGGCTGGAGACTTCAAAGGATTTCTAATAAAAGGATACTGTAAGCCAATGCAGTGGGAGCTGACAGACTTGTGCTCTTCTCTAAGGTATTTATGGGAGGATGATTTGAGCTAGCACAGAAGCTAGAAAAGACAGGATATACAGCCTCCGTGACTGGTCACACCAGAGGGGTTCTTCTCCCTCGGTTACTTCCAGGATCTCGGGCCTGAGGCCTGCTTTCCACAGGAACGGGATGCAAGGTACTACAACTCCTTTATCAGGAGGAGAGGCTCTTGCTCCAAGCCTGCCATACAGCGTATGCCCTTTCAGGCAGGGACGCCACCGCCTGGGTCTTCGGTTCTTGTCATGCTCTGGCTGTTTTTCCGTGTACTGCTTCTGTTCTGTGACTGCTCTAGGCATTCCTCCTACTAAAAATACTATATGGCTATACAGAAGGATTATATAAATCAACACTAAATGTATCAGTACAGCTCTGACTACAATACCTATATGATTATATAGAAAGATTATATAGAACTAGGTATGCTAGATATAAGTATTAAGTATGTTATATAAGCTAGATATATATATATATATGAGCAGTAAGTTATACTTCAGGCACTAATTGTGCCTGAGGTCTGCAGTTCTCCTTCCTCGGTGTCCCTGGGGGGTGTTACCCACATATATGCATACGTTATAGTAACACTGCATAGTATTCCACAGAATGCATTCTCCTTTTTTCACTTATCCATCCCACTAGTTGTACTAGTCTGTTCTCATGCTGCTAATAAAAACACACCCAAGACTGGGTAATTTATAAAGGAAGGAGGTTTAATGAACTTCCACATGGCTGGGGAGTCCTCACCATCATGGTGCAAAGTGAAGGAGGATCAAAGTCTTACATGGCGGCAGGCAAAAGTCTTACAGGCAAAGTCTCATATGTCTTACATGGCGGCAGGCAAAAGAGCATGTGCAGGTGAACTCCCCTTTATAAAACCATCAGATCTCATAAGACTTATTCACTATCATGAGAACATCATCATAAAAAACCCACCCCTCATGATTCAGTTAGCTCCCACCACATCCCTCCCTTGACACATGGGGATTAGTACCATTCAAGGTGTCATTTGTGTGGGGATACAGAATGAAACCATATCACTAGTGATGAATGATTAGGTTGCCCCACCTACATAAACAGTCTCATATGGATTCACATATAAAAACCTGTGAGTTTCTCTGTGGCAAATAGCCATCAGTGGGATTTCTGGATCTTAAGATCTATGTTACCTTACCTTCAGTAAGTCCTGTCCCAAGCACCTTATAAAAGACTATCTTATCAACTTCTACCAATGCATAAACTTATCCATTCCAACCAGAAATGGTTCCTGTTTCCCTACATCCTCATCCACTCTTTGCATTGTGCAATTTGTCCATTTTTGCCTGACATATATGTTGAATAGTATCTTACCATTTCAATTTGCTATAAACATTATAAAGAAGGTAGATCTTTCTTTCTACACTTGTTAGCAAGTTAGTATTTGCTCTTTACAATTCCTGATCTTCTTGAAGTATCCATTTTTATAGAATTTTGTGTCTTTTTTCGCTGATTTGTCTAGAATTCTCTTCTATTCTAGGTACTAATGCTTTGTCCGTTTTAAATACCACAAGCATCCTCTCACAGTCTGTGAACCATCTCTCGTTTAACTTATTCTGTGAAGTCCTTTTTCATATTTCTAAGGTTCTAAGTTAAAAAAAAATTTAAATGTTGTTATGATTATGTTTTAGATCAAGGTGACTGCTGACAATTGCAATAAGGATTTGGTGTTCACAGTGGGCAGACCAGACAACAGCTTTAGAGTGTGGTCCTAGCTAACTACATTCCTGTCTGGCTGCCACATTTAGAAGCACTTGGGAACTTTGTTTAATTCACTTACTTTATGTCTGAAGTTCACCTGACTTCACTTCCCTAAGACAAACTGTCTTGAAGCCAGATAAATTAAGCTCATGGTTTATTGGGCACATCATCTCTAAAAACAAACTAAAAGCTGAATTTCTCACTATCTCATCCCCAACCCCTGCAGCAACAGGGTAGCTCCTTGATCACATGCCTTATATTTCTTCAACTTGTATTTTACCTTTCATGATGATTGTGCTGTAGAAATCACTGTGTCTCTCCTTATACATCACAAGAATGTGCATCTTTGCTTAATAGTTCTCATTCCATCAACCTCTCTGTATAAATGTCAAAGATGCTTGACCTTCTAAAATCAAGTTGCTACAGAATTCCCATATGTTTTCTTCATCCGCAGAAGCTCCTATGTCATGGATGGATCTCAATCCCATGTCTTCATTGCACAACCTGTTTACCACCATATTATACTATTTTCACTCAACAAAGCTGACTTGAATCATTCAAAAAAGGTTAAAAAGCACCTTAACTAGCAATTGCCATCTGGGCCATACAATTCTGCTTTGAGAAAAAGTGTGAGTTATACTAAGTTGTTAAAAACAATTTTTTAGATTGCTACAACCAGCTATTTCTCATTTAGGTTAAGTTAAAATGTGATGACTCCACATGGCATCTGCATATTCTACTGCCTTCTGCCTCTTTCATCACAGAATGCTGAGGTCACTTTCGAGCTACACAGCTGAATGCACTTAACTGGTGTTTATACCCCAATGCCCTCCAGACCTTTTATCCTGAGGAAGGGAAAACCACCAGTGGCTAGCCTGATACTGACAGCTAGCCCTTAGCGCTTTCCTTTCCAACACACAATTTCTTAGAACGTGAACATCAGACAAGGCCACTCTGTTACCACAATGTACCAAGACAGAAACAAGATCCCTTGTAATCCTGTTTGAACAGTTAATGGACACTGTCCAAGACATAAAATAGCAAACATCCCCTTCTCCTAGTTGATATATTACTATTGCTTCTTTGCCAGTAACAGCTTAAGCTGTTTAGCAGTCTGCCCAGCCTAGGAAAGTTTAATTAAAATACCCAGTCTCTGCTTCCTAGCAGCATCCAATCCACAGCAGAGCTCTGCTTCCTTAAGCCTTCCCCAAGATCACTTAACCCAAGCCCAGATCTTAGATTAATTCTTTGTGGTGTGTGTGCTTCCTCATTGCAAAGAGTAAAAAACCCAACTTGTTCAACCACAGCTATGCTCCTCTTGGTCTTTGGGGTGAAACATTGCCAATTTCATTAAACCCATGAAATAATATATAGCATAGTGACAAAAGCAGAGGCTTTAGAATTCTGATTCTACTACCCATTGATATTATGGTTATGAAAATGTTACTTAATTACTCCAAATCTCATATTTTATTCTTCTATAAATTAAGATAAATGAGATTACTCAAGAAGTCCATGCAAATATACCCCATAGGGTTTTTGTGAGCAGGACATTCATGAATAGTCAAGCATGCTGGGGACTGCACAACTCCAGTGAACATTCACATAGACTGGAATTGTTCACATGACAGTCCTGGCTATGAAATAATACATGTCAAGTGCTTGGCACCCTGTCTGCCACATTTGAAAAACTCAGTAAGCAAGAGCTATAATTGCTAAGCATGCTTAAGTGTGTAACAGAGTAAGCTTTGTCCTAGTATTAATGTTGCCTTTTTGACTGAGCAAGTGGCTGGCTCCATAATGTGATTAGATTAGTAAAGCCAATTTGAAAAAGGTGCCAGGAACACCATCTGCCATAGATCACCCCCAATAGACTGTGAAATGTCTGGCATTCCACCATCCCAGGCTCTGTGTGCTAAAAGCTGGTCCCTTCTCCTTGGTGATCGGAAGTCACAGGAATGATAGCAATGGTGGGGCATCTCCGACTTACAAAACTTTGCCTTTCCTTATTTTTTTGGGGGGGGGGATCTTATAAAACCTTGTCAGAATAAGTGTTAGGGAATATTATCAGGATGCCCATTTTATAGATGATAAAGTTATGTTCAGAGAGGTGACTCATCGAAACACACATCAACTAAATGGCAGGGACATGATACAAACCCATAACTTCTGACCCCAAACCAGTGCGGGGAAAATCTGGTTACAGGTGCCAAGCATCTGAAATGCTAGGGAAAACCTCAGAGAGGCCCCTCGCTGATGGCAAAGCTTATTGTATTCACGTTCTGTCCCTGGAGCAAGTGAAGAAGACATTGGCACACCATATGAGGTCATTTTGGGTCCCTGTCTAACATCTGTAAGAGGGACTAGATTATCACCCAGCTCTGCATGTGAAGACTTGATGATAATGTTTTGAACAAAATCACCCAAACTGTGTGCTTAGTACCCTCATCAATTGTATCTCCTTTGCTGGCACATTTGAGTTCCCAAGTAAATTGCCTCCAAGCTCCATTACCAAGGGGTAAAGGGGACAAGAAAGCTAACGCACATCAAGCACTTGCTACAGAGAAAGTACAGCAAGAAAGGCTTGTCAAGATGTACTAACCACATATTTGTTTTGTCAAGAATTACCTCATTCGACCAGGCACAGTGGCTCATGCCTGTAATCCCAGCACCTCGAGAAGCCCCGGATAGAGGATTGTGTGAGTCCTGGAGTTCCAGACCAACCTGGGCAACGTAGTGAAACTCCGTCTCTACAAAAAAAAACACAAAAATTAAAAATCAGCTAGGTGTGGTGGCTCACACCTGTAATCCTAGCACTCTGGGAGGCTGGCTCAGGAGAAATACTTTAGTTCAGGAACGCAAGGCTGCAGTGGGCTATGGTAGTGCTGGGGTGGCAGCACTCCAGCCTGGGTGACACAACAAGAGCCTGTCCCCCAAAAAAAAAAAAAAAGTCTCGTTCACAGGAACAACAGACACTGGGAACTCCAAAAGAGAGTTGAGAGGAAGGGAAGCAAGCACTGAGAAACTTCGTATCAGGTACTGCCTTCACTACTTTGGAGACTGGATCAACAGAAGCCCAAACCTCAGCATCAAGCAATGTACCCCTTGACTGTAAAAATACTTACACATATTTTTGAAGGAATTATCTCATTCAATTCTCACAACAACCCTATGAGGCCAACATGATTTTTCCTCATGTAACGAGGAATCAGGAACTGAGGTTCAGGGAACTTGGCCAGGCTCACGGCATAGGCGGAGAAGCTGGGGTTTTAAGGCAGCCTTCTGCTTCGCTGCACTCCAGGCACTTTGCATTTACCACGTGGCCTCTCACCTGTGCGAAGGAGCCAACACAGGTTCAGCTGGTTTGGAGGGGAGCGATAGGAGCTGAAAATCACACATTGCATTACGTTTTCTTCTTCCAAATATCTCTTCCAAAAGTATTTTATTTATTTTTATTAAAAGCAAGGCTGGTGATGGGAATTGTAAGCCAGTGGGAAAAGCAACAGCAGATCCTGAGCTGAAACCACGCAGCTAAGCAGCTTCCAGTTCCCTCACCTTTAGAAATTATGTGATCCTGGTGCAAATCCTATTTGTTAAAAAGGAAATAAAAAGAAAAAAAATCTGAGATAATAAGCCTTTGTTGTTTTAAGATGCTAAATGTGGAGGTAATTTGCCACACAGCAGTAGATAACTAATACACAGAGATAACTAATGTAGGGGATAAGGGACCTGCCTAATGTCATCCACACATTAGCAACAGTGTCAAGAAAAGGCAAATTAGAATACAATGTTAAATAAGGGCAGGGCAAAGTGGCTTATGCCTGTAATCCTAGCACTTTGGGAAGCCAAGGCAGGCAAATCACGAGGTCAGAAGTTTGAGACCATCTTGGTCAACATGGTGAAATCCCATTTCTACAAAAAATACAAAAAATTGGCTGGCTGTACTGGTGGGCACCTGTAATCCCAGCTACTCGTGAGGCTGAGGCAGGAGGATAGCTTGAACCCAGGAGGCAGAGGTTGCCGCAAGCCGAGATCGAGCCACTGCACTCCAGCCCAGGCAACAGAGTGAGACTCCATCTCAAA
>NW_016107536.1:2836578-2922030 GCF_001604975.1 Cebus imitator
GTGAGACATATTAATAATAAAAATTAGGCCTATAAATTAAATCTGAACTCTCATCTGCAAAGCTAGAGTCTGTCAAATATTTTATCAACAGGTATTGATTATAATTTTGTCCATTAGAGAGAACATAAAGGCAAGATAAAATCAATCATTCCTCTCTAAACCCTAACACATCGACATGCTTATTAACCTTTTACCCTGGATGTACTAACCATGTATTTGTTTTGTCTTATACCTAACGTCACTGTGCCCCAATCAAAATTATAAAAATATCGCCTTTACTTCACTACCCCCGTTCTTCCATTTTCTATGAACAAAACATATAAAGGCCATGTCTTATGACTAGATACCATGGTTCATGCTTCTAATCCCAGCACTTTGGGATGTCAAGGCAGGGGGATTGCCTGAGGCCAGGAGCTGGAGACCAGCCTGGGCAACAAAGTGAGACCCCCATCTCTACAAAAAAGTTTACTGGAAAAAGTTAGCCAGGCATGGTGATGCACACCTGTAGCCCTAGCTGCTCAGGAGGCTGAGACGAGAGGATTGCTTGAACCCAAGAGGTTGAGGCTGTGGTGAGCTATGATTGCATCAGTGCATGCCAACCTGGGCAACACAGAGAGACTCCATGTTAAAAAAAATAATAAAATATAAAAAATACTATGTGTAGCTCACTCTGGGACACATACTTGGTTTGTGCTGAGTCTGTGTTTCCTGAGCTATTAGTACTCCAACTTGGCTCAAAATAAAAAGAATTTTAAATGTCTTTAAGTTATAATACCTGTTATTTAACCTTTCAGTGGACAACAGTAAGGACAAAATGTCAGGCCCATCAGGTGAGGAGCTCTTTTTAACCAACCGCAATCACCTCCATGGAACGCCTGTTCCCCTTCCTACATTTCTCTTTGCGCTTAGGAATGGACAAGGTCTTCTCCAAGTAGAGGGAACAGAGACTAACGGTGGGGGGGGGGGGGGCTGCACTGTGGGATAGCATGGAGAGACAGGGGGTGTTAAAACATCAGAGGCATCTTTGTTTTATATTCATCTCTGATTTCTATTTTCTGAAATTTAGCCCATTTCTCAGAAGAAAGAACAGATAAAGGATCGTCAGAATAAAATCTTCGAAGATGGAGAAAACAGGAAAGCACAGCTGCAGATTGTAGAACCATGGCTGGCCACTAATGAATTTGATTTCTCAAAGCAACTTACAACTTGATTGAAGAGCAGCTTGCTTAGAAAACTCATCTTCTGATGATACCTCAATTCCTAGGTCCTTAAAATACAGTATATCTTTATTACAGATCCATTAGTCAAGCCTCTATTCGATGTAGAGCTATCCGCATTAGGTACTGGTTTAATTTGTCAGGGCCTTAAAAAGAATAATTGTATTAAATACTCCATTATGTAAATCACATGAAGAAATTGATGTGCAATAGCCAAAAGCAGCTAGATGCAACTGAGACCACGTAAGAAGCCTCTGCAAGATAATTATTACCTTGAACCTGTCTTTCATTGTATCCATATCGAGAAGTGCAAGTCATTGTCTTCACCAGAGACAACATTAACATGTAGCCGTTTCTTAGAGGAAATAGGGTAGTAACCAGGAGTATTTGGATAATATAAATTTGCATCTATAAAGTATCTGCCTAGAAATTATTGATTTTCTCTTCCCCGAAAAGCCTATTAAAAGAAAATATCTTTTCTAATGCTTTCCAGGGGGCCTCCAGGAAATCATTACTGGTAGAGACTTGTTTTATGGGTCTTTGGATGGGTGCTTTAAATATGAACATGAAATGTGGAAAGGAAGGATGTGATACGCAGACTCCCGCTGAGAGCTGGCTTTTATTCATTGCCTGTCCTCTAGTTTATTTCTCTAGGCAATTAGCCCAGGCCGTCGCTCTGGGAACCATCCTTTGAAAAACTCCTCCTCCTGTAAAAAATTTTTACTGGGTCAAAAGCTGGATTTAATTTCTACTCCTCACCTGCACTCCACCCCCCACCCTACCCTTTCCACCTCTTCCCAGGAGCTCGCTCCTTTCTGCTACCAGCCTCTCACCAGAGCTCTCACTCTCTGGTGTCCAGGCTGAAGCTTGGCACTCACTAGGACTGGCTGCAGCATAACAGCCCTCAGAAGGAGACCAGGAGCCAAGGCCGGGAACAATCTGGAAGGCCTGGAAGGCAGAGGCTGTCTCTTAGATGGGCAGGTAGGGTCCCAAAGCACAGTACTCAAGGGTATGGCTTCATCAGAAATGGTTTAGGCAGGCACTGCAGGCTCAGACACAGTTCAAGGAATTTCCAGGGATCTTGCTGAAACTTCAAGTGGGAAAATAGTCTTGGGAATGATGGTTTGATGGCCAAAACGAGGAGGATAAAAGCAGCCGTGTTCTACAGCTAGTGCTCGACTTACGACCACGTTTGGTTCGGACAGGCCGGTCGTAACACGATTTGGTCGTAAGTTGAGTAGGTTATATGCACACGGAGATGGTAGTGCTGCCGGAAGCTGGTCCTCGCTGTCGTATGCCCAGCTGGGCAACGTTTGCGCTACCAGACACGGAGCAGTCGTGGCTAGCGATTGTGGTCGTAAAGTCAAATGGTTGTAAGTTTCATAGGTCGTAAGTCGATCAATACCTGATCACTGATCACTGACCATGTGCATTTACTCTTTTGGTGAAGCCCTCCAATTCTGGGAGTTAGGCACAATTACTCTAATTTACCAATGATGGGTATAATTTGCCCTTGATCACAGGTTTCTGAATAGCAGAGCTGGTGTTCAAATCCAAATGCAATGGACTCCAGTGCCCTCACTCTAAGCCAGTGACCTCCTCTCAGAGGTCAAACTTAACCAGCTTTGCTTTTGCTCACCAACAAGTTCACAGGTTCATCAGCCTTTTTTTGTTTGTTTGTTTTGTTTTTTTTGTTTTGATACAGAGTCTTGCTCAGCCATCCAGGCTGGCATACAGTAGCATGATCTTGGCTCACTACAACCACCATCGTCTCCCAGGTTCAAGCGATTCTCTCATCTCAACCTCCCAAGTAGCTGAGACTACAGGCACTCACCATCATGCCCAGCTAATTTTTGTATTTTAGTAAAGACAGAGTTTCACCATGTTTGCCAGACTGGTCTTGAACTCCTGACCTCAGGGGTTCTGCCCGCCTTGGCCTCCCAAAGTGCTAGGACTACAGGAGTGAGCCAAGGCATCCCGCCATCAGCCTCTTTTAAAGACCGACAGATGAGTTTGAGCATTTTCTATTGTAAGTTCTCTCAATAACCTTGAGGTGCAGTCAGACGGAACATGTTTAATTGAATATTTAGTTACAAAGCATTCACTCTATGTCAGGAACTATGCTAGTCGATGAAAATAAAGATCAGAGAAGATAGGACAGTGGGGAAGTGGACAATAAGCCAACTGTCACAAAGGTAAAGATATATAGGGCCACCTGGGATAAGGCTATAGAGATGTATTCAATGTCACGAGAGACTAAACACAGAGATGATATTGATGTGACATAGGCTGGAGAGACCTCTCCAAGAACAGACAGGTGAGTAGGAGTTAGGAGTTAACCAGGAAGGGTGAGAGGAAGGGCACTCCAGGCTAAGGGAACAGCACATGTGAAAGCTCTGAGGAGGGCAGGAGACTAAGGCATTTGAGGACCTAAAAGATGGCCCAAGTGGCAAGCAGGGCAAACAGCAGGTGATGGGCTGTCCAGGGGACAGGAGAAGGATCACTTCGCATCTTGAGGGATTCCTGTTCACCTCCCACATGAAATAGGGAGATATTAAAAGACCTAGTATGAAAGAGACATTGTTGGAAGGTCACGAGGTTGGTATAAGGATTGGGATGACAGCAAGGTCATTAGGGAGGCTGTTGGAGTGGCAAGGAAGAGACATACAGGAAGGTAGTTTATTCTGGGGGATCATGTGAAAAAAGACAGAGAGAGATCTAAGCAGGCAATACATACAGTGGAGATAAACCTACTTTATTTGGTTCCATAGAAGGAAGAAAAGTATATTCGTTTCCTAGGGTGGCTGTTACAATTCACCATAAACCTGGTGACTTAAAACAACAGACATTTATTCTTTCACAGTTCTGGAGTCCAGAGGTCCAAGCATCAAGGTGTTAGCAGCGCCATGCTCCCTCCAAAGGCTCTAGGGGAGGATGCTTCCTCACCTCCTCCTAGCTTTGGTGGCTCCTGGTCCTCCATGATTTGCAGATGCGTTCCCTACCCAGCTCTACCTCTGTCTTCACATGGCCCTCTTGCCTCTAGGTCTCCTCTGAGACTCTGTATCCAAATCTCATTTTTTCCCTTAGAAAGACACCAGTCAATGGCTGTAGGGCTCACCCTAATCTATTATGACCTTATCTAACCTGGTTACATGAGCAAGAGCCCTGTATCCAAACAAGACTGCATAACAAGGACTGGGGGTTAGGACTTGTGAATGTAACCTTACCGGGATTTTTTTGTTGTTTTTTTTTGAGACGGAGTCTCACTGTCACCAGGCTGGAGTGCAGTGGCCCAATCTCGGCTTACTACAACCAGTGTCTCCCAGGTTCAAGGGATTCTCCTGCCTCAGCCTCCCAAGTAGCTGGGATTACAGGCACACACCACGACACCCAGCTAATTTTTGTATTTTTAGTAGAGACAGGGTTTCGCCATGTTGCCCAGGATGGTCTCGATCTCTTGACCTCATGATCCACCCACCTTGGCCTCCCAAAGTGCTAGGATTAAGGGGTAAGCCGTCACACAGAGCTGGGAATATCTGTTTTGTGGGGGAATTGGAGTGATGACATAATTCAACCCCCCACAGGAAATAAAGATGTCAAGTATAACTTTCAAGTTTCTCTCAGGAGTAACTTGGTCAGTGGACGTGCTCAGCTCCTAAATAGGGAAGAATTGAGGAGAAGCAAGTTTGGGTCCAATGCAGAGCATGTTACATTTGAAATACCAATGAGTGTGAAATGAGTTGATCAGGGCTGCCTGCCTGCTTGCTTTTGGTTGCTTGCTTTTCATTTTTTTTTTTTTTTCATTTTTCTATGAAGCTGAAGGCTGCGGTAGCTAAAGGCCACACCACAGAACACTGAAACTTAACCTTCACTGGCTGCTGTAGAGATAACATTCATAGGTCGCTATGGCAACAGTAGATTCAGTTGCTTTTCAGGAACTTGGGCCACCTCCTAATTCCAACTGGTTGAGGCCACCATCCCTTCAGCTGGGCCTGTACAAGTATTGACATTGGATGGCAAAAAACTTCACCTCCCGATCATGCTAACACCGCCATTTTCTGTACATATGTCCTATGAAATGCCATAAATTCTGACTACACTCATATAGAATGAATTTTTTACTTCATTTGCCCCCACTACCAACCACCTCTTCCCATCCCTTAAACTGCCCACTCCCCTAACCTGTCAATATCCCTAAGCCTCATCTTCACAGAGGCAGATCTGAGAGCTGTTCTCTCACCTCCTTGATCGGTGGCCTTAGAGATAAAGCTTTTCTATTTTGCAAAACCTGTGCCACATTGATTGATTCACTCCATGCAGGCAGAATGATCCTGGATCTGGCCAGTAACAAATGTAGATGTCCAACTGGTAACTGATCTGAAGGTATTAAGCAAAAAAGAACAGTCTGGGCCAGAGATATACATTTAAACTCAACTAAATCAATGAGATTATTTAAGGAGAGAGATTATGTACAAAAACATTTTCAACAAATTGTATGCCATCAGAAAACATGCTTTTTGAGTGAAAGACAAAATATGCAGAATTATGTATATTATATGTGGCAAATTATTTATATATAAAACATATGTGAATATAAATATGCAAGGAAATTAATTCTGATATATATAAGAAGAAAGGAAACTGCCAACTATTGATAGTGTCTATCTCACAGGCGCTTTTCATTTATCCTTATGCATTTCAGAATTTTCCAAATTTTTACCGTTGGGTATACATTTTCTAGTAGAATTGCTTGAAAAGACAAACTATTCAGAAATTTAATATGGTTGAAATATGGAATATAGAAAAAGAAGACTGGGTAAAAAAATAAAGCTAAATGGTAGTTATTGAGTCTACTCTAAATTGCCAAACAAAGCAATTTGTCTTTCATTCTATGTGCAACAGGAAATCCTAATGGCCTTGAAAAAAAGATGGAGATAGACTGATTATACCATGGAATTTAGTTATAGCTGCTTTTTTGACTGAAGAAGTAATATAACCTCATTATAGAAAAAAATGGACCTACAGGAAATTACAGATCCACTTTAACATTTTTTAATATTTCCTTCCAATACTCTTTGTGCCTATTTTGTACAGGTTAGGTCAATTTTTAAGCAGCTTTCTTTTTTAATTTAGCATGATATGAAAAATCCTTCACCATGAATTTGAACATTCCTCAAAAAAAAATGCTGTGATCAACATCTTTGCCTGAAAATTTCTATCAGAATATTCATTGAGTGCCAACTATTAGCAGGTACTGCAGTAAACATTAAGGAAATGATGAATTAAATAAGGTCCCTTCCTTCTAGTAAAAGGAAAAAGACTAGGATAGAAGGACTTCCAACATAAAATGACATAGAATATACCTATGTGTCTATCTCTCCATCAGAATCATTCCTTGCTCTAAAGGAGTTTACACCTTGCTAGAGGAACAGACAATAAGCTGTCACTTTCAAGGTAATACAGTAACTAAGAGGAATGCACACAAGTGTGGGCTCTTAAATTAAGCAAGTGAGGGGCATAATGAAAGGGTGCACAGCACGATGACCTAGCTACGTTCAGAGATCAGAGGCACAGAACAGGTCTTGGGCTACCGTCTTTGTCTAGGCTGGAGATTATGAGGGGATGGAATGGGGGGGGGAAAGGAAGCTGGAAGAGGAAAGAAGGCTTTTTAGAGGAAAAACTGAAAGAGCAACACACATGAGTGCTCTTCTCAGCTGGTTTCTGTATGCATGCCTGATCTCTGCAATAAGACAATAGGCACCTACCAGACAGGAGCTCCTTGTCCTATCCCAGTGCACACTCAGTACTATCAGGCGATTGGTTGAAAAGACAGCGTGATGGACAGATAAAGTAAAAAGAGAAATGTGAAAAAGGAGGCATGGGTAAATGCACAAGAGTTGTGGGGTGATCTGTAGTTTCATTAGGGTGCCTTTCAGAAGCCTGAAAATCTCATTGTCATCTCTATTTCCACCTGGCGCTTGATATGCAATAATAGCATCTTCCCAGTAGAGGGAACTGTCTGCATATTTAATTCCTCATCTGGCTACTGAGCTGAACCTGCAAACTGGCAGTGCTAACTGTAGAAATGTTTTCAAAACTGGTCATTGCAGTTCAGCCCCAATTGTCTCACACTCCAGGCTGCCGCGTCTGCTGGGGCTGGCATCGTTTGGCTAACTTTGTCACTAGCTCTTTTGACTCTAGCCAGCCACCCTCAACCTTGCTCTTGCAACCACAGATGCTGAGATGCACTGTGAGCCAACTGCAAGCCCTCAAAGGCCCTCTGAAGCATTCTCTCCATAGGATAATCAAACTTGCTGGAACTATAAGTTAACACTCATCTGCTTTGCTCACCATTTCATCTTCGGTGCTAAGGCAGGTGCCTAGCACATATTGGACATGCAATAAATTATTGCTGTGTGAATGACTGAGCCAGACAACCCTCCTAAAATGCTTTGGTAGCCAGAGCGCTTTGATAAAGATAATAATCTCTCTTCAGTTCCTGAAGATTTGTCCCTGAAGTCAAGTCTTTCTGAAAGATTCATTCTGCAGTTCATTCTGCCCCTGACAAAGGGTAACTTTCCTCTCTGTACCCTCATTTTCTCAGCTCCTAGGATGCACAGATCTACCTGTTTCAAGTACTTGGACAGCATGAACAAGAAAAATCACTCACTTTGTTAATTAACCATTGAGGGTAACTTATGTTTTCACAATCACAGGAAGTATTTTTATGGTGCAAGAAGGCAGGTCATTAACAAAATCATCTAGATTTTTTTTTTCAAAATGCAAATCTCTATCTAACACCCTTCTCCCTTCTCCCCTGACCCCATCACACTGTAATGAACAAAGACAATATCTCTGATACACCCAGGGGAATGAAGCTTATTCAGAATATTCTTTGCAAGTCTGGTGAGTGATTCTGGTGAACATGGGTACACAGACACACACACACACACACACACACACACACACACTCATAAACACACATCCTACCCCTATTTCTAGCACACTGACAGCCATTACTATAAACCAGTGATTCTACCCATTGGAATCACTGGTTTATAGTACACATCAACATCACCCAGGGATATATTTACGATTATACTAATACCCAGGCCAAATCTTAGGCAAATTAAATCACAATGTCTCAGAGTGAGCCTTGGGCCTCAGGGATTCTATTGGACCACCAAGACTAAGAGGCCCCACTGTAGACACTTGGAGAATCCAATGTGAAGAGTCAGCATAGCCCCTGGCCACAGTACCTTCCAACCAAACGTGTAACACAGTAAGATTAACATGAAATTACAACCACCTGAAATGCCCCAGAATGCAGAATTGTGAGAAAAACCTTGGGCCCCCACAGTTTAGGAGAAGCAGCCTTAGATTTCTTACTCTACTGGCCTTGGCACCTTGGTCAAGGCATCATTTAAGGCATCATTTAAGGTCTCTGTGGCTCAGTCTCTTTATCTATGAAACAGAAGTAGTTAACATCACCAAGATGCTGAAAGGACAAAACGAAATAGTCAAGCAAGAATTCTTTGTAAGTTATAAATGATTATGCAATTGGAATGGATTATTACAGGGAAAGAGCAAATACATATTTTTAAACAGTTTTAAATAAGTCATTGTCCCAAAATTGACTCAATATGTTTCATGGCATCTGTCAGAAGATTCCCATTTTCTAGCATTTCAAGCTATTGCCAAGTTCGCAAAGGTTTCTCCAATGTCTTTTTTCCCCAACTGATGTAATCTTAATAATCATCATTACAATAGTCACTGGCATTTTCTCACCGAGCAGACAGAGTATCTGTCTCTTATCACTCTTTCATCCATGTTATCACAAATCCCTCCTGTTTTTCTTTAATAATATTTGCTACTGTTAAGTTGTTAAAGGTCGTTGAAGTACTTTATGCTAATAGCAGGCTTTTGAAGATCCTTTTATGGTCAGTTTCAGACCTCGCTAATGAGCCAGTCGGAAAGCTGTTTTCAAATAAAGATCTGTCCTTGACCTCACAAACAATGTCATTTAGGGAAAGCAAACCACGTACAGGGTAGCGGCTTAAAAAATATGGAATAAGCCGGGTGCAGTGGCTCACACATCTATCCTAGGACTTTGGGAGACTGAGGCAGGTGGATCACAAAGTCTGCGGTTCGAGACCAGCCTGACCAACGTGGTGAAACCCCGTCTCTACTTAAAAATACAAAAATTAGCCAGCCGTGGTGGCACGCGCCTGTAATCCCAGCTACTTGGGAGGCTGAGGGAGGAGAATCACTTGAATCTGGGAGGCAGAGGTTGTGGCGAGCCAAGAGCGTGCCATTGCACTCCAACCTGGATGACAGAGCAAGATTCTATCTCAAAAAAAAAAAAAAGACAGAAAGAAATTTGGAATAGGTCAGGCTTACCACAGAACCCACAGGTTGGCTTTGTCTTAAACAAGTTGCTTAGATTTAATTTTGAGACATTCAATTAATGTAAGCATTAATGAAACCAGCACTGTAAAGGCTTAGGCTATGTTGTACAGGTTTTTATTTCTAAGCTGCGGCTTTGCATAGATCACTTTTGGGGGTCCTGGCTTTCCTTAGTGACATATCAGTAAAATTACGTAAACTATAGGTGTGTAATGAGAAGACAGAAGGTAACTGGTTACTGTCTGCAATATGGGCAGTCAAGATAAAGTTTAGTGTGAACGAAATGAGCTAAGGAACTACTGATAATAAGGGGAATATTTGCCCCTTACATCTTTGACAGAGTCCCACGATGAAGCAAGCAACCTTCATCTCAACCCCTAAGACTCCTTCTGTGCTCTATCCACAAGGAAGAAAACCAATGAATAATTAAAGAGTTGTCTAGGTTGACATTATACACTGAATGTTTGTGCCCCCTAAAATTTATATGTTGAAATCCTAACCCCCAATATGATTGCATTAGGTGGTGAGGCCTTGGGAGGTGAGTAGATCTAAGAGTGGAGTCTTCATAAACGAGATCGGTGTCCTTATAAAACAGACCCCAGAGTAGCTCTCTCTTCCCTTTTGCCATGTGAAGAGATGGCAAGAAGACAGCTGTCTGTGAGCCAGGAAGCAGGCCCTCACCAGAGATCGTGATCTTGAACTTCCCAGCCTCCAGAAGCCACCAAGTCCACGGTATTTTGCTACAGCAGCCCAAACACACTGAGATATTTGGGTTAAGACAGAGAAGACAAGGTTGAAAGATGTTTGTTATCAATTATGTTTACGCTTTGATCTCCTCACAGTTTAAAGATACTCATTTTCTTTTCTTTTTTCTTTGTAATTGGAAGACTACATTTCACCAGAGTCATCCAACTTTCCAATGGTATAATTAAATCAGAAAGTAAATTCATTTGGAAAGTGGAATAAACCCTATCCTTTAAATCTAATTAAGTCTACTATTAAAATTGAGACATAATACAGGCATGTAAATAAGATCCAACTCAATTTCAAGAAACAATCAGGGATAAAGTAAAAAGCTGCAACTCTGCTGAATTAATTGGCAAGATTTAAAATGCAAGTGATTTTACTTTCCAGTGATACATTTTCCAGAGCCATGGTAGACATAAAGGGCATCTCTCTCCTCCAAATGGAATGGAGCCTCTAGGGTGGACGTGGTGACTCACACCTATAATCCCAACACTCTGGGAGACCAAGGCAGGAAGATTACTTGAGGCCAGGAGTTCAAGACCAGCCTGGGCAGCATCGCAAGACGTGGTATCTACAAAAAAATTAAAAATTAGCCAGGTGTGGTGGCATGCACCTGTAGTTTCAGCTATTTGGAAGGCTGAGGTGGAAGGATCTCTTGAGCCAGGAGCTCAAGGCTGCAGTGAACCATGATTATGCCACTGCATTCCAGCCTGGGCGACAGAGCAAGACCCTGTCCTTTAAAAAAAAATAATAAAAGGCATCTCTGGAGATCAAGAGACATCTTATTCACTTTATATCCTGTATAGCTCCTACTATCATCATTATTCAACATAGGCTGCACATTAGAAATTCCTCATGACCTTAAAAACAAAGTACAAACCGTATCCAGACCCCATGAAACTCTGCCTATGGGGACCAGGTGTGGGTTTTTAAGTTTCTCACATGATTTTGCAGTTTCTGAAAACAACTATTCAGCCATTTTCTCAGCCCACTTTGAGGTAAATAGAGTATAATGAAAAAAATCATGCAAGGAGTCAGGAAGCCTGAATTCTAGGTTTGACTCAAATATTAAGAAGCAAATTCTGGCCTTTTGGAAGACTGGAACTTTGCTATGCCCCATTTTTTTACCTATGAAATTATAAAGTTCAGACTAAATAATATATGTTAAAGCCCCTTCCAGCTCCCAGTTGTCATCTGTTCACTAAATGAGGCTTTTCACAAATTAAGATTTGTCTGTCTTCCGTGAGTGTGAGGAGAATGGGGACTAGGCTTTGAATTTTCTAGGGGTTGAGATGACTGTACTCAAGTCTCCAGCTCCAGCTCCTGTCACAGTACCTGGCACAGAGCTGATTCAATAAATATTTGTTAAATAAAGTGTTCCTATGGCTCTGATATTTATAGCCAAAAGAAAACTGAGAAAGCAAGCCTGGCTCTTTCCTTGTTTTTTAATACAAATGAGCAAACTGTCATTGGAGACCGTACTTACAGGGGACTGTACTTATAGCTGGGTGTGTGTAGCAGAAGAATGTGAATTCATACACCTCTGTCTTTCGCCCCACCACATACATGCCAGTTCTCTTCCATCACACACTGCACTGCACTCCCCGCACTGCAACTTAGAAGATAAACAAAAGAGGTGTGTCAGACAAACAAAGTCCCATCTCTGGAATTAGGAGAAAGGCATTTGAATTCCAAAATCAACTGTTCTCTAGGTAAATAAGACCGAACAAGTCATTTAACTTTTCCATTTTTCCATGTACAGACTGAGACCAGATGATCTTGAATCTATTTTCTTAATGCTGCCAAGAGCCTACCATCTGACAAGACAAAGCTAACCACATCTTCCTTGTCATCCAACATTTTTATGACTGACAGCATTCTGTGGGGATCAGAGGCAAAAATAGATAAGCCCTGCTAATATCAAGAAGAGGGATTCCCTGCCAAAAGAAAAAACCAGCAAACTCAGAAAATGTAGGAGAACATCAAGAAGTTGATTATTCAGGCTGTCTTTTGCATAAGGAGACTAGGAGTAGGCAGGTCATTCTCAGTCCCTGTTGACACAGATACTGTGGGTGGACTGTCTGACACACAGTGTGCTGGTCCCAAATCTGCCTTGATGCTGAGAATATTTTTATTATCTGACAGATACATCTTGAATGAAGTCTAGGAAGAAATGTTATCTATGTCATGACGGGACTGGACCACACATTTGGTAGTAGGAAAACTAGAAAGTGAAGCATCAAATATGACACCCAGATTTCAGGCAGGGATGATGGGAAAATGACGGTGGCATGAATAGAGAAAGGGAGAGTGTTGAGAGAAGACAGAGTTAGGTTTCAGATATTTAAGTGCTACTGATCAGCAGATCATCCTGGAGAAATCTTAGGCAGTTCAAGGTCAAATTTTAGTTCCGAGGGTCCATTTATCCATAAAGATGTAAAAACTCTTACAACTTAACGCTTTGAATTTATCATCTTACAAAATCAAAGTAGGCTTTGAGCTAATAAAGTGGATTCCAGAACATGCATTACGCTATGTGCCCTCTGTGTGAATCCTGTCTAACCAGGTACAGGTCTGTATTTTACCCATGTTGGTAGCCTCATCCTTCTCACTCAACATCTTAACCCCTTGATCACCTAAAAAGGAGAAGTCGGAGTGAATAAGTCTCATAGATTTGGGGGCTCATGCAACATAAGTGATTATTAAGCTCATCATGCTTTGGGAATTCTCGATCTCCCAGCCCAGTGACCCTCAGAAAACTAGTATAATCTTAGGACGAGAGAAGCAACATATGAAAATCACCAGATTTTCAGAACAAAACTGACCATGTGGGTCTGTGGCCAAATCACACTAAGCACATCACCCCAGCAGGCACAGGATAATTCCACCCACCAGCCTCCTCACAGCGACTGCAAAAGTGCAAAGGAAAAATGGCTTTGGTGAGGGAGGAATTGACATCCTCCAACAGATGAATGAGTGAAAGTAGCATTCACAGACTAGGGAATATCCCCACACACCTCTCTCCAGCCCACCCGTATATCCGCACCAGCCCCCAAATACACACTCGCCCATCTGATCATGTCACTTGATCCAGATAGAAGACTTGAGCAGGGGGCTGACCAGGGTTACAGGAAGGAACCAGGAAAACACAGCCTGTGTTTTATTTTTGTCATGCTAACTCCAGAGTATTCCCCTGACTGGTGTGAACGGAAGAATCCACAGGAAAAATCATATATGTGAGAAAGATGTGCTCCAGTTCTAGCTCTTTGGTTTACTAGCTGTGCCATGTTTCTTGAAGGTTATTTTCTAATCTATAAAATGGGAACAACAATACTGGCCTTATAACATCAATTGGAGGATTAAAGCAAATCTATATAAAGTGTGTCTCAAACACAATTGACCTTCCTATAGGATGGCTCTCAGCTAGAGTTCTCCACCTAATGATATTACAATGTCTGTCTCCACTGTGGTTTATTCAGAACAGAGGTTCAATGTTATTTGTTTCTGATTTTCCAATGATGACCACAATGTCTAGCATACTGTAAGAGAAAATGGGATAGCAGTTGCTTTGAACTGGAGAAGGGCTCTATACTTAGTCACTGTTACATTCTGAAAAAGAAACAACCCTTCATTCACAATCAGAAACTTGTCTGACGAGATTCAGAGTTGAACTTTTTAACTTCCGGCCCTTCACCCTAAGGCCTATGGGAAAAACCCATAGCTCCTGGCCCAACATATTAACCATTGTAGGACTCCAAGGAATGGTAACCGACTGTTTGATTGAATTAATAAATAAGTGAGTGAATTAAAAAACAACTATGTAAGGCAGTTTAAGATGAAATTGACAAAAATCAAGAAGTGATTTGAGCAAAGTGGTGGCTCAAATTACAAATAATCATAGGTTGGAGATTTTTATTTTAGTAACCTAATTGGTACCAGGCAAAGAAAAGGTTTAGACACTAGAAAAAAATGAGGAAATTTTTTAATTGTGAGAACTACAAGTTATCCCAAAATATTATGAACAATGACCAAAAGTGAAACCAGAGGAATAGTACATGAAAGGAAATAATTATCTTATTATAAACTAGACAGAAAAGAATGGGATAAATAATAGTGCTTTAGGATCTTTCATTAGATTCCAGGAAGAATGGTATCCGTGTTTCTGGGGATGAATTTTCTACATTGAAATTTTTAATGAGGTATTCAGCACTACCCCAAGAGATACTCCTGTATTTTTAGTAGCCTTTTATTCTCCCACTTAAGAAAATGCTTCTTTTTAAATCAAATGTAGACTTCTCCTCTTAATAGAGTGTTTTAGAGCAATGTAATTTTCATCTACCTAGAACCATCTTGTTGCCATTATGCCTAGAGTCAATTAACCTTTCAAAGGCCTTTTCCACATCCTCAGACTCTATAGTTTCTTTCACCCATTGAAGCAGAGCAAATCAGGAGCCAAGAAAAAATAGGACCCATCTGGGCACAGTGGCTCACACCTGTAATCCCAGCACACTGGGAGCCCGAAGTGGGTGGATCATGAGGTCGGGAGTTCAAGACCAGCTTGCCCAACACGGTGAAACCCTGTTTCTACTAAAAATACAAAAAAAAAAAAAAAAAAAAATAAAAAAAAAAAAAAAAGAAAAAAAAAAAAAAAAAAAAAAAAAACAAAAAAAAAAAAAAAAAAAAAAAAAAAGTGGGACCCAAGAGTAGGTTCCAATGCTGCTCACTCAAATCTCTTTAACATAGCATTAAAACACTTTCACCAACAAAAATCTCTTTAAGGTAGTGTTAAAACACTTTCGCCAATATGGCTTACAAAACCACTATCACTGACAACGAATCTGAGTGCTTCCAAATCACTTTAGAAATATAAAATGTGATGTAAATGCTTAATTAGAAAAAGTTACATGTGACACAGTTGCTATTTTTGCTACCTGTCTATCAAGAACCCACACAGATTTGTCTAAAATAACTGAGTTGCAGGCCAAGAAGAAATCAATCAAGATATCAAATGCTGCACTTTGATCTCAGAGGCAGGGCATGATTGGGACCCATTACAACTGCCCTTGACACCCAGGAATGGGGCAGATACCTTGAGGGAAACCACTAATTTTTAAGGCCTCCCTGCTTAGTCTTCCTCTGAAAGCTGAGGTTCAAGTTGCCCACAACAGCTCCCAGCAAACATCAACACTTACCAAAGAACTTCATCCCCTTTTCTCTTCCTCTGTGCAAATCAGCTTGAAGTTGATACAATGCATAATTTCAATTCCAGCTCAGCAGCAAGGGAAAATCAAAAGGGCAATCGATGCAATTGATGGGTACCCTTAATGCCCAGCATGTGGTATATAAAACTCCTCAAGATAACCCAATCCAAAAGGTCAAAGTCAACTGTTTTCTACATACTGATTGGAAAAGATCAATTACTTTCTAGTTTACCATCTGGCCACCAAACACTAATTGGCCATTGACTATGTAAATGAAATGTGGAAATGCATAATCATCCCCATCATTGTTTCCAGTCAAAATGTATTTTATAAAGGTGATGTGGCTGCATACAGCCTTCATAATATGGGGGATAAGCAGAAATACGGAGAGAAGTCAGAAGTGCCATTGTCACCAATTAATCCTAGTGCAAGCCACACACCTGCAGGGCCATAGTTCCTGGCTCTTGCCAACTTGTTTTTAGACTACCTGACCTACACTTTGGGCCTTAGGAAAGAGTTACCAAGTGATGTCATGGAGAAGTCTGATCAGGACATTAGGAGTCCAAAATTTAAACTTAAGCAAACCTAACCATATTATCAATAAAAAACAAGGAAAAGGGTCAAAACCCTTTGTTTCCTCTGAGTCTAGGAAACACAGCTCAGACATGCTCTTTGATTTTGTTTAATTTGAGATGTCTATTTATAAGACATGTTTATCACATGCTGTTGTTCCACACACCAGTGAGAAGAGGAAAGTGGAAAAGGATAAAGCAGCAGTGAGAAGAGTCTTTACCTTTAAAGAGCCTAAAGTTTCTTTGCAGGAACAAGATGTCTTTGCATGTGCAATACAAAACAATAGGAGCTGGGATGATTATCAAATCACGTGATGCCAACTACATGCTGGGAGAATTTATGAGAAGAGAGGAGGCAATGAAGTCTTCCTGAGAAAGCAGAAATGGAGCTGTGGTCGAGTGGGTAGAATTTGGACAGGGGGTAAGTAATGGATGAAACCTTCAGGAAGAACAGTGCCATATTACTGGAATTGTAAGCATGCCCTCTGTCCCAATCAATTCATTAAAATCTCATTTTCTGAACCCAGATACAGTGGATGCATTTCCAACTAGGACCCCAAATGACAACATAGTGCAAAACAGGCTACCTTCCCACCAAGATCAGTACACAGAAGTTTCTTTGTTCTTTTAGCCACTGTGATATTGGGTCTCTCAGCTTAGTCTTTTTACCTAACTAGTGCAAGATCTCACTTATTCTTTGAAAAAGTAGTCTTATTTAAGTAGAATAGATATCATCTCCATTACGCAGGTGAGCAAACTAAGTCCAAGGGAAATTCAAGGTAATCCAACCCTCTGATGTTGTTCTGATATTAGTCTTTGCCTTTGGTAACTTTGCCACGTCTTATTTCTGACACTGTGAACAGAAGAACCGTTTAGATTTAAGTGTTGATGGGAATTTGACAAGGTTGAATTTCACATTTCAAATATAGAATCATGAACCTAGATTTTAAATTAGCTGCACATAACAAGTCGTTTTCATAAGTATTGGTATTACACATTTGTTACCACTGCAAATTTAAAGGAGCACTGAAAGGTATCACTGCAACACACAGTTCTGGAACCCAGGGCAGCAATGGTTGGCATTGGGAGTAATTTACACCCATAATATAATTAAACAGGAGGTAATTTGCATTCAGAATTGCACATTACCATATTTTTTTCTGATTATAAAAATAATGAAAAAAAAACCTCTGGCAAGCACAGGAGGTTTTAGAGTGTTCTGACAACTTGTATTGTAGACAAATGACATTGAGAAAGAGGAATTTCTAATCCTTCTGGATGCTTAGCAGTTTGCCAAGAAAATAATAAACTGTCTGTCAGATATTTTAACATGAAACATGTTGTGATAAATAACTATTTTCCCTTCCACACTATTTTTGCTAAAATGTATTTATCATTTCTCTCTGATTCTCACCTATTGATAGGATCTGCCTATAAATAAGAGATCTGAGCATCAAAATCCTATCCATTTGAATCCTAAGCATTGAAAATGGATAAGAATCTAAGTGTCATATTAGCAAGAAAATTAGGATTTGGGTTATCAAAAAATTCATAGATTATACCCAATGCTGGTTACAGTATAATCTGTTGTCTATATCTTTCTGTAACTTCAGTTTTGTGTTTTGCCAGATCTGTCACTTGTGTCACTGAGACAAAAGAATTCATCTACATTCAAGGCTAAATGCAGATTCACAGTTACATGTTCTGTTCACTTTAAGCCCACATGTAGCTCCTACAAAAGAAAGAATCTGCTACCTGGCAACT
This sequence comes from Cebus imitator, assembly GCF_001604975.1. NCBI lineage: Eukaryota > Metazoa > Chordata > Mammalia > Primates > Cebidae > Cebus > Cebus imitator. The sequence goes on from NW_016107536.1 coordinate 2,854,486, forward strand.
TTCTATTTCATTATGTGTGTCTGAATGCAAAATATTGAGCATAGGGGAAAGAAATGGTGTCCTGTTAAATACGTGCACAGACACGGTCTTATGCAAAAATAGTTTTTTTCCTCTTATCTTGATATTGAACTATGTGCTTAAAATCAAGCATCCATTAACATTGTGGCTGAACAGCTCTGTAGTCATCTTCATTCTAACATTTTTACTGCCAAACCTGGTGAGATAAAGCACATCAATTTCCTCCTTTTTACCCTAGGTAAATTCTTATCACTCTGGCACGTCTTTAAACTCTTCATGAAAGGTTATGTGATATATGTCTCGTTAGCACAGTGAAAACCTACCGCAGACCCAGAACAATAGCAACCACTACAGGTGAGGTTTGTGACCATCATAATGATAATAGTAACTACTGTCTATCTGGCACTGTGAAAGGCACAGCAGTGCCTCAAAATCAAATATATACACACTATCCATCTATCTATCTATCTGTTTATTTATTTATTTTATTTTGAGGTGGAGTCTCACCCTGTCACCCAGGCTAGAATGCAGTGACACAATCTCGGCTCACTGCAACCTCTGCCACCCAGGACAAGTGATTCTCCTGCCTCAGCCTCCCGAGTAGCTGGGATTACAGGCACCTGCCACTGGGCCTGGATAATTTTTTGTATCTTTTGTACAGACGGGGTTTTACCATGTTAGTCATGCTGGTCTCGAACTCTTAACCTCAGGTGATCCACCCACCTCGGTGTTCCAAAGTCCTGGGATTACAGGCATGAGCCATCTCACGAGACCTATGCACTCTATTTAATCCCCAAAACCACCTAATGAAGTAGGTACTATTATTATTGCTGTTTCACAAATTAGGAAAATGAGGTTTGGAGTGGTTTAGATACAACAGAGGAACAAGACAACAGCAACAAGGGGCTTGCAATCTAGCTGGGAATCTAGGACCAAATTAAGTAAAAAAATCATTGAAAAATACTGTAATAGGCTGGTGCAAAAATAATTGCAGTTTTTGCTGTTACTTTCAATAGCAAGAACCACAATTACTTTTGCCCCAGCCTAATATATAACTAAGCACTACCTTGTGTGCAATATACAGAGTAGAAAGGAGGGCATAAGTAGGAATTGCCTAAGGAAGAAGAGGAGGGGAGGACAGGCACAGTGTTACCAAAGACCTGCAAGTGACTGGAATAGCAGGGAGCATCACAGAACAGAGAGACGGGGTTATGTAGTACAGGCTGGAAAGAATGGGACACAGAGTCCAGGCTGGAGAGAAGGGGGGGACATTGTAGATCAGGAAAGAAAGGGAACATTTAGCCAAGACTGACAAGACAGAGAATATGTAGCTCTATAGTCAAGGAAATTCAATCACCTGGAAGATTCTTTCCTTGGTTGTTTCGTAGACATCCTGGATTTGGCATGTATCAATTCCAGCATCCAGCCTCTAACCCCTTATCTTGGTTTTTCCCCCGAACTTTATATTTTGCAAGCTGTATTAGGCTGAAAAATGCCCTCTCTCTAAAGATGTACACACCCATTCCTCACACCTATGAATATGTCACTTTGCATGGCAAAGGAGACTTTTTGGATGTGTGAATCCTGTTATGGGCTGAATCGTGTTCACACCCAAATTCATATGCTGAAACCCTAACCCCCAGTGCCTCTGAATATGTATAGGGCCTTTAAGAAGGTGGTGAAGCAGGGTGTGGTGGCTCATGCCAGTAATCCCAGCCCTTTGGAAGACAGAGACGGGCAGTTTACCTGAGGTCAGGAGTTCAAGATAAGCTGACCAGCATGGAGAAACCCGGTCTCTACTAAAAATACAAAATTAGCTGGGCATGGTGGCTCATGCCTGCAATCCCAGCTACTCAGGAGGTTGAGGCAGGAGAATTGCTTGAACCTGGGAGGTGGAGGTTACGGTAAGCTGAGGTCGCACCATTGCACTCCAGCCTGGGCAACAAGAGCAAAACTCTGTCTCAAAAAAAAAAAAAAAACAAAAAAAAAAAAAAAAAAAGAAAAAAAGAAGGTGGTGAAATCAAAATGGGGTCTTTAGGATATGCCCTAATCCAATGACTAGGATTCTTATAAGAAGAGAAAATTATGATGCAGACACATCTTGCAGAAAGACCATGTGAAGACACAGAGAGAAGACAGCACCTATAAACTAAGAAGGCCTCAGAAGAAATCAACGCTGCTGACACCTTGATCTCAGACTTTCAGCCTCCAGAACTATAAAAAAATAATAAACTGTTGTTTAACCGCTGAGTCTATGATGGCAGCCCTAGCAGACTAATGTTGATTATCGGGAGGCCCAGTGTCATCACAAGGATCTTAGAGAAGGCAGGGGGCCAGAGGGAGAGAATGGCATGTGAGATGGAGCAGAGGTCAGTGAGGAGAGAATGTGCGGCGTCGCTAGTTTGGAAAACAGAATGGGCCGTGAGCTAAAGAACACACGTGGCCGCTAGAAACCAGAGAAGGCAAGGCCGGGGAGTCCCTCCCAGAACCCCCGGAAGGAAGCAGCCTGCCTGCTCCTGGGTTTCAGCCCACTGAGACCAACTTTAGACGTCTCACCTCCAGAACTGTAAGACAGTAAATATGTGTTCTTTTAAGCCAGCAGGTGTGTGGCAATTTGTTGCAGCAGAATCAGGAAATAAATGAGGGGGATGACATCACTTTCTCCCTCTGCCTGCAAGCTCTTCCATTCCACTCTAGTACCTGCCTCTTCTCATCCACCTTTCTTAATTTGCATCTTCCTCTAATCTCATCTAGATTCCTGCAATGGTCTCCAAGTTTATTTTCCACCTTCTGATCCCTTTCACCCACCAAAGTATTCCGCTCCCCTCTGCCAAGGTGATTTTTCTAACAAACCAGTCTGACCCACTTAAACGCTTCAACTGCCTCTAATCAGCTGTGGGATGAATGCAAAGGTCCAGTCATGACATAGGAATCCCCTTGTGGCTTCTCCTCTGCTTCCCTATCCAGTCTGGGCTATGTGTTCTTTGTCTTGCCAATCTTGGCTAAATGTTCCCCTTTTCTCCTGGGCTACGATATCCCCCACTTCTCTCCAGCCTGGACTCTGTGCCCCATTCTTCCTAGCCTGTGCTACCCTGTCTCTTTATTCTGGGGTACTCCCTGCTATCCTAGTCACTTGCAGGCCTTTGATAACACTGTGCCTGCTCTCCCCTCCTCTTCCTCCTTAAGCAATTCCTACTTATGCCCTAAAACTTTCATCAGGTGCCGTCTCCTCTAGAAAGCTCTTAGAGGGTCTTTCACTCTTACCAATCCTCTGTGCTCTCATGACACATGTTGTTTACCTCTAGCTATGTAAGAAACAGTTTCCTCAAGGTAACTAGGTCTTTACTTGTCTGAATCCTTCAGTAGACTGTGTCCATCCAAGCTAAGATCCTGCCTTCCATTTTTCCCCAGTGGCCAGCACAGTGGCTGATACTGAAGACATTGTTCATTGAATGAAAGTTTTAGGGGGAAAAAGAATTTCATTTACTCATTCGCACAACAAATATTTATTGGGCAGTCACTATCAGTAAAACACTATGGGATGTACAAAAATAGATAAGACTTAGATCTGCAGTTAGAATTTTGTGGTTAGTCAGTGCCGAGACATTATTTAAATGGCCAGCAGGTGGTAGTACCCAACTGGACCAAAGGCAATCAGGTTCAGGGACTGAGAGGAGGAATGCATGGGTCAAAAATAGGGAAGGGTAAGCAGGGGTTTCCTAGGCCCCAGTCATGGTAGGGTACAAGAGACTGGCTAGCCAGAAGCAGAAGAATTTCACACATATGATATAGGGTCTTCGCTAAACTTCAAATGGCTTGACAGTGACATAAGCGTACCAAGTGTCTCAACCTTAAGAGCTTCCAAAAGTGCAGGTTTCCAAGGTATATAGAGCATGAGAGAAGGAAGGGGCCACAGTTAGTACCAGGAGGCAGGAGAAAACACAACAGATTGTATGAAATGAGGCACATTGGCTGAGGAGGGATTTGTATCATTAGGCAATTCATTCCTTAATAATTTTGTGTAATCTAAATCGAGAAGCTGCTTGCTGCCATGACTAATATAGCACAGATTTTTTTTTTCAAGGTCAATTTTTACTCAGGAAAAATGAGAAATTGTTCTCTTCCTTGACCCTATCTGATAAAGCAGAAACCAAAGTAGATTTATACAAGTGAAAATAAGGTTGAGTCAGAGCACTTTGTCCTATAGATAACAGAAATGGATTAAGGCTGACTGGTCTCCAGGCAACCTATATAAGTACAGTCACATAACCTTGATTTCAGTATATAAAATAGATGATCAAGAGATTCACCGAAAATTATTCATGGCTGGCTCTTCACATTTTAATAGATTTTAAAAACTGCTTCCTTGCCAACCATCCTATTGTAAACCTTCGCTGCTCAAGACTGTGGGCCAAGCTTTTTCTTCTGCCAAGATTCAAAAGGTTCTTATTGGATCTCTCAAAGTAGATTTAAAGAGTTTACAAAAAATTGTGAATACGTGATTAAAAGACTGTCTTTTCAACTGTGTATAAACATACATATTAGTAAATAAATGATGTCATGTTAAAATAATGTATAGTATGTATTAAAATCTCCTAAAAAACAAAAATTGTATATAAATGTGAATGATATATATATACCAGAAAAAATAATAGGTACATGATTAGAGATATTATCCCTAGAGCATGGACTAGTAGAATGAATTTGATGTACTTCAAATTACACAGAAAACTAATTTAGAATACAATATAACAAAGACAAGTAATTCAAAGTTTTTATTTTAAATGTCTTTAATAAAGTCACAAACCATGAAATAATGTTTAGCTCAAAAAATATAAAGATGTTTTGTTTTTATATAAATAGGAAAAATGCACCAAAAGGATGTATAGTGGCTCTTGAATGTTTTTAACGTGACCTAGCAGTTCAACAATTAGCTTTTAAATGAGATTTTTAAGGTGGGCATGGCCTCCTGATGATAGTGCTAAGGACTGCCCTCCAGAGCCAGAGACTCCTAAATTCCTGTCTTCATTCCACCACTTGAAGCTGTGTGTGGTAGTTAGCCTCCCTGTGCCCCTGTGCTCAATTGCTCTTTCCACAAAAGTGTCATCTCAAAGGGTTGTGGTGATGATTAAATGAGGTAACCCAGTAAAGTTTTGGCTCAGTGCCCGGTACTTAGTGAGCACCTAATAAATACCAGTTATTTTTATTGATATGACTATGATCTGCCTACTTTCCCTTACTTTTCATGCTCATTGAGACTGGATTTTATAATCTACAAAAGAAGCTTCTTCCACTGTTAGCACAGGTGTCAGAAAATATGAGTTCTGGCCTAGGCTCCACTGCTTTCCAGATGTATGACCTTGGACAAATCATCAATGTAATCAACTGTAATATGGGAATAACAATTTGTGCACAGCTCAGATGAGATTACATTGTTTTGTTTTGCTTTGCTTGGCTTCTTTGATATAAAGCATTGTCCAAATGTAAAAGTCTGATGTGATGGCGTGGGACGTAGGATATCACTATGTGTAGAGGAACACAGTATTCAGGCCTGACTAGGCCACATTATAAGTTATTACAAGTTACCGCCTCCAGCTGTCACACCACCGCCCTCAGCTTCATGATGACATTCCTCTCAATAACCAGGGAGAGAGAGAGGCAGGCAGAAAGAGAGACAGAAATTAATATCAAACCCGATTAGGCTTTCTTGATCTACTATTGCTATTTAATCGCTATTATCATTTTACCATTCTTGATCTAAAGGGTCTTTACAAATCTTTCTTTAAGAGAAAATGCAAGTTGAATACCCAGCTACAGCCCAGCTTTCATGGCAAACAGGACCATGCTCTTTCCTCTAAAGATAGCAAACTACTTATTCAGATACATTTACTTTACAAAACAGGACATGGGATTATATAAACAGAAAGATCCTATTTATATTTGAATTACAGAGAAAAAGACTAGAAGAAAATACTTAAATGATTGTCTCTCTACATTTCATAAATTTCTACACTACATATACGTATATATGTATATATAAATTTTAACCAACAAAGTAAGTTAAATATTCTAAAACATATGCTCTTCTTGGTAAGCTAAGTGACGAGAGAGCTATGACAGTGGGCCCATTTTCACAGGGTGATTAAAGAATACTGATTTTCAAAATTGCAGAGACAAAAAATATCACCCAGTCCCGGGACAATGAGACTGAATTATTAGGTGGGTTTTCTTTATGACTTCATGTTCTCAGGTTTAGCTCTTCAGAAATTTGCTCCAATGATCATTGATCTGCTCCCGTTTTACATGGCTCATTTTAATTAAGAGTTTCTAATAAAAGAATTATGTTTCTTGCTAAGTCAGGCCTTGGTAAGCTTGGGATAAAATATTTTATAAACATTTCATAGCTGCACTGGTGCAGTTACGTGCAATGCAGGGTTTTCAAAATTCAAGTGCAAATCATCAAGATCTGTTGCTGCTTTATAGGTAAAGCTAATGGGTTCAATTAAAAACATGCTAAAAATTAGTACCGGAGTACTGTTTCATTATGCATCTACTGAACTTTATTTTTAGAATCACTTTTAGCAAGGCTCTATTAAATACTTTTATAAAATTCTAAATCTTTCTCCTCTGACTTTCACAGAACTGATTCAGAGTGAAGAGGTGAAAGCATTACACAGCAAAAAAAAATCAGCAAGCTATGTTAAAAGCGAAAGCTAAATTTTTCCCCACCACACGTGAAATTTCCATATATAAAATTTCAAAGCTGATTAATTTAACATTTGGAATAAAATAAAACGTTTTAAGTTTTGTAAATACTTCATTTAACTTCATAATAACAGTCACAGAAAAATAGAAGGCAACACTCACATGAATAAAATATTTGGCAAGGGAAATAAACACCATTTCAGTGACTTAATGACAGAAAAGAAACACTGTGGTCCAGATGGATTTGTTTTGATTAAAGACAATAGGGACATACATGTACATCCCAATTTCCCTGACAAGAAACAGCCTTTCTCCCCTGGGGACATTTTTATTTTGCTTTCAACTTTTGACAACAACAAAAACAAAAGTCAAACATGCTTTTTTAAAGTGTGACATCCCAAGGCTCAAGTAGAAATATGTAATATGGTTTTTTTCCTTATGTTCCTACTCCAGCAGACTAAGTGACTAGCATTCTACATCAAAAACCCCTTAAATAATTCTCAGAAGACAGGTTGTAAATAATTATTATGAGTTCTAGAACCAGATCCCAGGCAAAAGGATTTGGTTCAAGACACAATAGGTTAAAAGAAAGTACAGATCATCTCATCTTGGATGGATTCAGCCTACCAATTTGACAGTGGCGTCGTCCATCTGGAGTATCTTGCTTGCTATCCAGTTCCTACATCCCATCCTCCTTGCATTTTTGTATATCCAAAAATACTCTTTAAAAGAAGAAATGTAAGGAAACACGGAAAGTTGGGAGAAAATGCCCAACTCCTTATTTTTTTATCTTTATTTTTTGACCCAATAAATATACCCCCTTGGCAAAAGAGATTTTCCCATTATTAGATGACACCCTAAAAAACCTAGTGGCTATCTCTTAGCTACAAAGTTAGCATTTGCACTTTCCCTACTGAAAGAATACATAGATTGGAGCATGCCTTGTATTTCTCTATAAAGTGATTCAAAACAGACTGTAGCTTATGAAACAACAATTCAGAGATAATTTCATTTAAAAGTCTTACATCTAAATCATATGAGTAACTTCTCTATTTAGAATCAATTACAAAAGTATTGTAGTCAAATTCCATGAACGCAGTGTGGTAAATTCAGGTGAATTGCCATGATTGTTTCCTCTCTTTTTAATATTTCGAGATTTCATAGCCTTAGTGTCACTAGAGTTTAAAAAATGCAAAAGCATTTCTTTCTGTGAAAGCTATTAAGGTGGTAAATGTTCTTCAAAACCATGAGACAAAAGTGGAAAACATCTGTTATAGCTTTTCTAACAAAGTTTTTATACTAAATTTACTAATGGGTATAACCTTCAAATCACCTCTAGGAACAGTAAAGTGAAAGGGTTAAACAAAACATTTTGCTAAATGTGAAACTGGATTCATTGTTTTTTAGGCCATGGGAACTGTTTTTTCTTAATAAAGCAACTGTTTTAATTCTTTGCATCGTCCATAGTGCCCAGATTGAACAATACATCATGTGACATTTAAGTTACAATTTTAAGCTATAGGCACGAGATGTAGCCTGAGTAACTGGCTCTTATTTTGTTTGTACGCAACACTTTCCTCCTTCTGTAACCAGTTGGAAGCTGAACAACTTCTGAGCTACTTTAGATACAAGGCAAAACTGGGTAATTGTGAAGTTAGACATGTGTTTCCTTGTAAATGTCTCTCTGCAGAGTCATCTCATTTCCAAAGCCCTAAAGAAAACTAACAGCAGAAGCCTGCCGGTTAACCATGTGCTGTCATTGCAGAGTTTGCAGTGAATGTGTACCATGAAATTGCCAAAGATTTGTATATATTTTAATAAAAGCAGAAAGCAATAAGCAACAAAGGCAAAATGACTGCTTAATTAGCATTTGGCCTTATCTAGATGGCATCCTGCTGAGTTCAACCCTGACATCCGCAGTACTTTACAGAAGGCAGGGAGTTTTCTTTCTCTTTTCCTTTATTTACCTATATAAAACCAGAAAATCCTGTTTTTACAGTATTCACAAGCCAATCACCTCATTCCGTCATCTCTCTGTCTCAACAACTTAAGACATGGATGGGCTCTGCTTGCCTAAGATCTCTCAGCAAACTAGAACATCCTTCTCCTACATGGTCTGTGATGCTGCAGTTCCACATTAATAAACCAAAAGTAACTCCCAAAATTAGCACCTCCTATTTAAAATAGTATTTCTGTTTTAATATAAATGGGGCAAAAGAGCTGATAAAAATAAAAAATTAAACCTCTAGAAACCCACGCCTTTCCTGATTACTCACTGATCAATTTGATCCTGTCATTTAATAAAACAGAAACTTGAGAAAACATGCTGTGAAAAGAAGCTATTTAAGTGTGGAGTCCCTACTTCTTACAAGCAGTAGTTTCTTCTCACCCATAGGAAGCATTTCACATTCTGTCACTTTACCTGTGGCCCCAGCGCTGTTGTTAGTTCTGCAATCTCTTCTTTACTTTGTCTTGTAGTATTCTGAACTTTTTTAACCTGAATTACCCCCAAAGCACTACTCAAAATAAAGGGACATTTTAACAATTAGGAGTACTCCAGACAGCAAGAAGTCTGTGTAGAGTACTTGTTTGCATAAACATGTTTAATGATATAGAAAATCTATTCCAAATCAATCACTAAAATCTAAAAGGAAAAATATATTACATTTTAAATGGAGGGAAAACATCTGGTTTTATTCAAGGTTGTGGTGAATCTGTTCGGCAACTTTTAAATCAATTTAAAGTTAATTCAGATGCCTTTTCAATCATTGCAATTACACATAGAGAATACTGAACCGAAAGATGGCAAGGCAATTGTTTGTGTCCAAACTTATGAAAAACTATATTTCCCTGGACTTTTCATCTCATGAATTTCAAATTCTCCTTTCCAAGGAGTATTTGACCTTCACATTTCAGGCCCTGTATCTCTTCATTTCCTATGTCCATCGTATGTTACAAAACTCAAACTGGGCTACAAGTATAAATTTCTGTTAACTGACATTAATGAATTTTGGATGTTTTCAAAATCTGCGATCTGTTCATTGTGCCAGCCCTGCATTGCAGAGAAGATTAGCCTGAGATTCCAGCTTCGCTCCTGCAAAAAGAGTCACTACAGGCAGGTTTAAATTGTATTTACTCGGAGAGAAGAGGGGGAAGGGAACTCCCTGCCCCTTGCCAACCTGACAGGCCAGGCTGGTTGACAAGCCCCCAGGGTGGCCGCACCTCCCTCTCCCCGGCCTGGGCGCTGTCCTTGGTGCTGCCGCCGCCATAGCGAGCACAAGCGCCTTACCTTCTGCCCCTGCGGAAGCTGCGGTCGTTCCCCAAACGTTAAAAACGCCATATCCCACTTTTAATACAAATAACTACCCCGGCCTGTTCTCTTTAGGCTTCAGGCAGACCGTTCCTCAAAGTCTTTCTTTTTTCTTCTAGACTCAGCTCCTCTGCGCCCATCTCCAGCTGCTTTAAGACAAGGAGTGGGGGAAGGGGAGAGAGGCAAGAACAGAGGACTGTGGGGGAGGGGAAAAGAGGGAATGCAGGGGGAAGGGAGGGAGGAGACGGGGTGAAGGAAAGATTGGAAGAAAAGGGTTCCCCCGAGGAAGGGGCTGAGAGAAGGGCAGGGTGAACGGGACTAAAGAAGACCAGAGTAGGAGGGAGAAGATGGGCCAAAAAAGAATCGGATGGGATTAAGCACAGAAGATGGGTAAAGAAAAAAGTACTGGGGAAATGGCAAAAGAAAAGAAAGCCTTGAGGATAAGAGTGTAGAAGAATAAAGAACAAGGGGACCCCCAGGGTGTCGGGGAAGTGCTGCACGAACAGCGGGACAGTGACAGACAAAGAAAGGGCGCTGATGATACTCGCACCAAGGGTGAGAAACGCAATGGGGAGGTGAGAAATGGGGAGAAGGCGAACCCCTGGAGACAAGTGGCCTGGGACTGAAAAAGGACCTGGAGGGAGGGGCTGAACCCCAGGCAGCAAAGTCCGGGGTCAATGCGGCCCCCGAGCGCGTGGAGAGGGTGCTGAATCACCGCTCAGCCGCCCCCCTCCCCTCCTCCCGACCGGTGCCCGCAGTCCCCGCCTCCTCGGCCGCCGCCTCCACTGGGCGGGGCCCTGGCCCGGGACCAGCTCCGCGGCTATAAATGGGCTGCGGCGAGGCCGGCAGAATGCTGTGACAGCCACCCGCCCCAAGGCCTCCAAGATGAGCTACACGTTGGACTCGCTGGGCAACCCGTCCGCCTACCGGCGGGTAACCGAGACACGCTCGAGCTTCAGCCGCGTTAGCGGCTCCCCGTCCAGCGGCTTCCGCTCGCAGTCATGGTCCCGCGGCTCGCCCAGCACCGTGTCCTCCTCCTACAAACGCAGCATGCTCGCCCCGCGCCTCGCCTACAGCTCGGCCATGCTCAGCTCCGCCGAGAGCAGCCTCGACTTCAGCCAGTCCTCGTCCCTACTCAACGGTGGTTCCGGACCCGGCGGCGACTACAAGCTGTCCCGTTCCAACGAGAAGGAGCAGCTGCAGGGGCTCAACGACCGCTTCGCCGGCTACATCGAAAAGGTGCACTACCTGGAGCAACAGAACAAGGAGATAGAGGCGGAGATCCAGGCGCTGCGGCAGAAGCAGGCCTCGCACGCCCAGCTGGGCGACGCATACGACCAGGAGATCCGCGAGCTGCGCGCCACACTGGAGATGGTGAACCACGAGAAGGCTCAGGTGCAGCTGGACTCTGACCACCTGGAGGAAGACATCCACAGGCTCAAGGAGCGCTTCGAGGAGGAGGCACGGCTGCGCGACGACACCGAGGCGGCCATCCGCGCGCTGCGCAAAGACATCGAGGAGGCGTCGCTGGTCAAGGTGGAGCTGGACAAGAAGGTGCAGTCGCTGCAGGATGAGGTGGCCTTCCTGCGGAGCAACCACGAGGAGGAGGTGGCCGACCTTCTGGCCCAGATCCAGGCCTCGCACATCACAGTGGAGCGCAAAGACTACCTGAAGACAGACATCTCGTCGGCGCTGAAGGAGATCCGCTCCCAGCTCGAGTGCCACTCCGACCAGAATATGCACCAGGCCGAAGAGTGGTTCAAATGCCGCTACGCCAAGCTCACCGAGGCGGCCGAGCAGAACAAGGAGGCCATCCGCTCCGCCAAGGAAGAGATCGCCGAATACCGGCGCCAGCTGCAGTCCAAGAGCATTGAGCTGGAGTCGGTGCGCGGCACCAAGGAGTCCCTGGAGCGGCAGCTCAGCGACATCGAGGAGCGCCACAACCACGACCTCAGCAGCTACCAGGTAGGAACCGCGGCTGCGCGGCCAGCCTGCGCCAGCGCCAGCGCCGCGCGCCCCCGACACTTGGGAGCGTGCCCAGGCGCCCTCTCCGCCGCGCTCCCTGGCGGCCGCTCGCTAGAGCGCGCGCCGCAGACCTAGGCCACTTACCGACCTGCATCCTCGCCCCCTCCTCCTCCACTCTCCGCCCCCACCCACCTGCCCCAGCTGCCTAAGTCTTGACCTTTCTCAAAAACGTGCTTGTTTTCCAGTTATAGTTTTGCACGCTTGCACGTTTAAAGTAGGAGGGACGCACTGATAGTGGATAAAGCAGCAACTTTAGGATAGCTTATGCAGAAACGCATGTATTCTCTACTTTTCCGGCAGTGATCGGAAGAGCTCTCAAAATTGGCTTCAGCCCAAAGGGCTCAGATGGGAATGGCCAGGTCAGCCATGGAGTTTCCCCATGCGTGTTTGTGTCCTGTTGAGACGTGTTCTAAGTCCGCTGGTCTCCGTGCGTGATGTGCCCAGGAAGTTTCCTATTGTCTTATTGATCTTGTTTGTTCCTTTGAGAATCCCTTAGATTTTAAAAGAAAAAGGGGGTGGGGGAGGGGGACTGGGAGCGCTGTCAGCGAGGTTTGCAGAAGTGGAGGGAGGTGGGAGGATGCGAGAGGGAAGGGTTGGCAAGTGGTTTGCCAGGAAAGTTGCTGTTTGCAAGGATGAGTCTAGGGAGACTCTCTGTGTCTGTTTCAGGACACCATCCAGCAACTGGAAAATGAGCTTCGGGGCACAAAGTGGGAAATGGCTCGTCATTTGCGCGAATACCAGGACCTCCTCAACGTCAAGATGGCTCTGGATATAGAAATTGCTGCGTACAGGTACGGTGCTCACTGTGTGCGTGGCCCGAACACTAACCGCAGTGCAGAGGCTGTTCGGGCAGAGCCTTCACCACTTAAGTTAAAGCAGGCAGGGTGCAGGCATCAACTAGGTGCCTGGTTTTCTTGCTTACTTAAAAAGAAATTATTCTAAGGAATTGCAAGTGTGGTTTTATCTCTTTTTATGCAGCTTTAAAAGAATGAATGCTAGTAGAAACAAAAGGTTTTTGAATGACACAAAGGAGGTACAGATTAATCTCAATGCATATGGTTAAACTTTTTATGGAAAAATGTTTTCAAATGCTGGAAGCACGAACAGAGTTCTGGTTTTTAATATTTCATCTCTGTGGTTTCACCTTTTCAAATGTATAATGTCAAGGACAAACACCAGGACATTCTATTTCTCTGTTTCTCTGTTATATAGCTTACTATTGCCATCATCTGGCTGAGAATAGATATAGATTGATATATTAGAATATAGATACAGTTATTTTATATATGTAAATAATTTATATGTATTATATTTTATACTAGTCTATAGTATAAATTCTCTATACATTGTGTATGATATTAATCTAGATCTAGAGATACATATATGTGCATATGTATATAAATCTAGATATAGAGACACAATTATATATGATCTTTTTATACATAGAGAGATAGGTTATAGGTCTACTAACTGATGTGACCTTGCTGTTGACTAAGCTCAAAGGACAAAATCGTTGATTAAAGTTTTCCTATTACCAATAAGGTGGTTATAATATAACAAGAATAAATTACACTTACAGAGCTATCTCTGTTTTCAGGAAAGCTGAATAACTATATTAAATAGACACTTCATGATTAAAAAAATATCCACCAATTTATAACTTAATACACCCATATTAACACCTGGCTAAGTTCTGAAATATGCTTAACAGTAAGATTTTTATGAAAGTTACATTTGCTTTAAAAATAGTACGTATCCTAAAAATCTAAATGTTTAAGAAAGTCACTAATCTCAGAAAGGCTGTTTGGCTTTGGAGTCTGGGGTTTCTGTTTGTTTGTTTGTTTGTTTTGGGGGGGTTCTTTTTGGTTTTTTTATTTGGCCACTAATGAGTTTTTCAGCATATTCATGCTGCACCTAATGGATCTCTACTGCAGGGCCAAGACTTAGCAGCTGGGTGTGGTCAGCGGACAATTGGGCAAGGTTAGTTATGGCAGGGGACAACTGTCTGGCAGTCCAGGAGAATCCTTCTCTATCACTGAGTAGGACATAATATGCCAATAAGTAATAGCAGATATTATACTGAACTGATAGAATATTTTACTTGTGTAATTCTATTTATTCAAAGGTAGCTACTGCAATACGCAGACTGTAATGAAGCTCAGAAGGCCCAATGAAATTTTTACTATGTTTTATGTTCTTTGATTTTCTCCATAGAAAACTCTTGGAGGGTGAAGAGACCAGATTTAGCACATTTGCAGGAAGCATCACTGGGCCACTGTACACACACCGACAGCCCTCAGTCACAATATCCAGTAAGATCCAGAAAGCCAAGGTCGAAGCTCCCAAGCTCAAGGTCCAACACAAATTTGTTGAGGAGATCATAGAAGAAACCAAAGTGGAAGATGAGAAGTCAGAAATGGAAGAAGCCCTGGCAGCCATTACAGAGGAATTGGCCATTTCCATGAAGGAAGTGAAGGAGGAAGAAGCAGAAGAAAAGGAAGAGGAACCAGAAGCTGAAGAAGAGGAAGTGGCTGCCAAAAAGTCTCCAGTGAAAGCTACTGCACCTGAAGTTAAAGGAGAGGAAGAAGGGGAAAAGGAAGCAGAAGAAGGCCAGGAAGAAGAAGAGGAGGAAGAAGACGAGGGCACTAAGTCAGACCAAGCTGAAGAGGGAGGATCCGAGAAGGAAGGCTCTAGTGAAAAAGAAGAAGGTGAGCAGGAAGAAGGAGAAACAGAGGCTGAAGGGGAAGGAGAAGAAGCTGAAGCTAAAGAGGAAAAGAAAGTGGAGGAAAAGAGTGAGGAAGTGGCCACCAAGGAGGAGCTGGTGGTAGACGCCAAGGTGGAAAAGCCAGAAAAAGCCAAGTCTCCTGTGCCAAAATCACCAGTGGAAGAGGCAAAATCAAAAGCAGAAGTGGGGAAAGGTGAACAGAAAGAGGAAGAAAGAAAGGAAGTCAAGGAAGCTCCCAAGGAGGAGAAGGTAGAGAAAAAGGAAGAGAAACCAAAGGATGTGCCAGAGAAGAAGAAAGCTGAGTCCCCAGTAAAGGAGGAAGCTGTGGAGGAGGTGGTCACCATCACCAAATCGGTCAAGGTGCACTTAGAGGAGACTAAAGAAGAGGGGAAGCCACAGCAGCAGGAGAAGGAGAAGGAGAAAGCGGGAGGAGAGGGACGGAGCGAGAAGGAAGGGAGTGATAAAGGTTCCAAGGAATCCAGGAAGGAAGACATAGCTGTCAATGGGGAGGTAGAAGGAAAAGAGGAGGAGGAGCAGGAGACCAAGGAAAAGGGCAGTGGGAGGGAAGAGGAGAAAGGCGTTGTCACCAATGGCCTAGACTTGAGCCCAGCAGATGAAAAGAAGGGGGCTGATAAAAGTGAGGAGAAAGTAGTGGTGACCAAAACGGTAGAAAAAATCACCAGTGAGGGGGGAGATGGTGCTACCAAATACATCACTAAATCTGTAACCGTCACTCAAAAGGTCGAAGAGCATGAAGAGACCTTTGAGGAGAAACTAGTGTCTACTAAAAAGGTAGAAAAAGTCACTTCACACGCCATAGTAAAGGAAGTCACCCAGAGTGACTAAGATTTGAGTCCATTGCAGAAGGTTAAGCCATATGACAATTTCAAAATGCATGTGATTGGCAGCTTCAAAACAGAACGGGTTCTCCCATGGGGGCTCCAGACATTGTATTTACTTTGTGCAATATGAGGGGTTTGCATGCAAGCTCAGGGTGCTCCCTCCTCAGTCTTTGGGGGATTCAAATGCATGATATTGTATGTACCTGGGAAATTGGCCAATTTCCTAAGCTGTTGGAAGGGGGTCACTGGGGGGGATGTCTTGGGATGTATTATGCAAAGTACCAACTGAGCCAAATACAATAAATGAAGCAGAGAACTCTCTTAGCCTTAAGAAAGCTATATATGAATAACTACGTTTACCTCACTGGTGAGTTTAAAATGGACTTTTGTTCATGGGAGAACCTCGTTGACATGCACAGTTTGCAATCTTATGTTGATCGATGTTAAACGTCACAGCAGTACTTGCTCAATAAAGGTCATATTGGAAACATAGTCAATTGCTGGGTCTTATGTCATTTCTCTTTTTATAATTTTTATTCATTTTTATTTAGAGAGAGGGGTCTTGCTATGTTGGCCAGATTGGTCTCTAATTCTTGGCCTCAAGCGTCCTCCCGCCTCAGCCACCCAAAGTGCTAGGATTATAGGCATGTGCCACCGCACCCAGCCTATTACGCCATTTCAAAGTGAAATCTCCACTACCTGAAGCTTTCCTGCCCTAAATTAGATTATTGGGGGGAACTGTAAATGACCTGCTCTTATTGCTAATTTCCCTAAGAGTGATTACTTGGAAAACGTAATTGCTGAAGATATTTTCAGGTGTCAACATAGTCACAGAGCCCAGTTTTCATCCTGAAGTGTTAAAATCATATTTTTGAAATAAAAATAAAAACATCAGATACAAATAGGAATCTGGTGGGACAGAAATCTTCAGTATCTCTATCCCAAACTGGAACTCAAAGAACCTCTAGGTAAGAGGACCAATAAAGGAGGTGTTCCTAACTTGTGCCTTGGAGTTGGGACAGAGGCAGAGGAGCTCATGGCATTTATGACGACGTGTGCAAAGGAGACAGAGCTGACATCACTAACACTCCCACCAGGAAATACCCAGCCTCAGAGGCATGCCTCCTGTGCACAAACACACACACGCACATTGTCGGCATCACTCATTCTTGATTTGGTTGACAGAGATTTGTACCTTTAGTATTTTACTAATTGGGGAAAATAATATAAAAAATAAAATACCTTATTTGAGAAAAGAAAAATGAGATTCTGTAGTAAGGCTGTAAGTGTTTTTAAATAAAAATACCTGATCTTGACCAAGGAAAGAATGTCATTCCCTTTTCAAAACTTGTTTTAGCCCTTGAAGACCATTCATATATTAATTAGCACATTATCTTTTCCAAGTCCATGTTTTTTCATTAATAAGATCAGCCCAATAATCCTTGTTGATATTTTGAATGATTTTTCAAGATAACTCCAATTTTAATGCCTAAACATACCCAGGAAGCTCATTGTTAATGGCAGTTTTTTATCGTGTTTACCAGTCATGAGCCATTTGCCAATCCTCACAATTTTGGCTACATCTGAGTATCGTCTGTACAATTATGTATTCAGATTTTTTTCTTTAAAACAATTTATATTTTAAAGATGTTAATTTTTCTGAAGCAAAAAATATCCATGACACACAGAGTGAAACAAGATTATTTAAAAATAATCAGTAAGAAAACCCTGATCTAGTGATTCAGAATTTAAAAATAAAAGAGTATATTGGAAGGATACAGAGTAACTCCTAGAGTGGAAACATCAGCAGGAGAAGAAGGTTTGGGGAGAGAGGAGCTGGGACAGCCCCAGGGACAGACGTCACAGGAATCATCACACAGTCACAGGGCAGATTAAACTGAAAACTCAGTGTCACTTCATTGGTATTCCAGGAACAAAGCATCATCTATTTGCCACACACCTTGGCCAGCAAAGAGGAGCACCTTGATTGATAGTCCCATCCAAACTGACTCCAATGGCAGAACAATGACTCTTCACAGAAAAGTCTGGGAGCTGTTGTCAGAAATAGAAATAGAGGCTGGATTTATATGATACAATCTATGTGAATTTTTTTTTTTTTAAGACGAAGTCTCATACCATCTCCCAAACTGGAGTGTGCCAATCTATGTAAATTTTTTAAATGCCTACTAAATATACAGTTATTAAAATACTCATTTGCACCTAAAATTATCTCACCTACAAGCACCGGTCCTTGGGGCTTAGGAGGTTCTTTCTGGTAGCATATATTGTTTAAAAATGACATGGGGAAAAATGCTGGATATAGTACACACCTAATACAAAATTTAAAAAATAAAAACAAAATTTTTAAAATGACAGAATCAATCAGCAAAACTCTCCAGCCCAGGTGCCAGGAACTTAACTCTTCAGCTCTAACTTTGTTTTCAAGCACTTTGTTTTCTTTCCTAAGAAGGTAAGACATTCAGTAATACTGCCACATATTCCATAAAGCAAAATCGCTATTTTGTATTCTTTCAAAATGATAGAACACCTCTGGCTGCAGTGGCACAGCCCAATAGTCACAGCTGTTCCAGAGGCTGAGACATGAGGATCACTCAATCCCAGGAGTTTGAGTCCAGTCCTGGCAACATAGTGAGAACCCATCTATAAAAAATAAAAATAAGGACAGGTGTGGTGACTCAGGCCTGTAATCCCAGCACTTTGGGAGGATGAGGCAGATGGATCATGAGGTCAGGAGCTTGAGACCATCCTGGCTAACAAAGTAAAACCCCATCTCTACTTAAAATTCAAAAAATTAGCCGGGCATAGTGGCACGTGCCTGTAATCTCAGCTACTTGGGAGGCTGAGGCAGGAGAATCTCTTGAACCCAAGGTGGAGGTTGCAGTGAGCCAAGATCTTGTCACTGCACTCCAGCCTGGGCAACAGAGTAAAACTCTGTCTCAAAAATTAATTAATTAATTTTTAAAAATAAAAATAAATAGAACAACATACCTTTGATAACCCATGCAAGTATTTCTAAGTCAATTGATTGCCTGGCTGATTCATTAATTCAATAAATGTGAACTGAGGACTAGAGCCTGGAGGTACAATGGTCTTCTCATATAAAATTACTTAATTTGTATCACTGCCAGTCACTACATTGTTATTGAAAGAGAAGCAATTTGAAGTTCACGTTTCCAAATATGTTCAGTAACAGCAAGAAACATTTAAACTAAGTGCAAATCTCCCAATGTTTCGAATATAAGGGCACCTTTCCTCTGACTACAATCGGTCTCTGAGCATAATGAAATTAAGCCATTGAAAAACAGAATTTCTACTTTGTCAGTAGATTGTCTTTGAGATACTATTTTATTTTAAATATTATGAGGATTATCGAAGTTCATTTATTCTCAATCTTCAAACATATAAGAACAGATTTTTTTTTAAAGAAAAAAACTTCCTCTGGATCACATACTAGTAGATGATAGAACTGGAATTTAACTCAGATAACACAGGTCCAGAGTATATACTTTTTCTTGCTTGTTTGTTTTTGAGACAGGATCTCACTTTGTCACCCAGGCTGGAGTACGGTGGCATGACCATGACTTACTGCAGCCTGGGCCACCTGGGCTCAGGTGATCCTCCCACCTCAGCCTCCTGAGTAGCGGGGACTACAGGCATATGCCACAATGCCCAGCTATTTTTATGTTTTTGGTTTTTTTTTTTTTTTAATAAGGTTCATGATGTTGCCCAGGCTGGTCTCGAACCCCTGGACTCAAGCAATCTGCCCACTTCAGCCTCTCAAAATGCTAGCATTACAGACATGAAACACCATGTCCAGCCCAGAGCATATACTCTTAACCCCTCTCCTATAGTAACCCTCAAATCCATCCATTGTGGCCATCTCCCTTTATAAGGATGTTAAGCTATGGTCATTTCTTTCTTTTTGAATTGAAAAAAAATCCAACAGAACCCTGCCATAAATCATTCACATAATATACTTGCATATCTCTTTACATTTTAAAAAAAGATATAATATTACTTCTCTATGGCACTGTGTTTGTATCATGAGGAAAAGAAAAAATCAAATTAAATGTAAGTGGTGATTACATCTATCAAAACAGTTTGCAAGTCCCAAATACTTTTTTCATAGTAACTTTCATATCCAATAGACAAAGAGCTATTTCTAGCGCATTTCCTTCTATTCCCAGTCAGTGCAGACAGAGATATTAGGATATTCAATTAAAACATTAGGATATTCATTTCCACAACAAATAGGTTGGTTGTTCCAGTCTGGAACAAGTTCTTTCTTTCTTGATGTTTTATATAATTTGTCCGAAGGGAACCAGGAGCTATTTTTAAGTGAATCATTTTATTAGATCTGCATAAAATGTGTCTATTTTTAGGGCCCCTCAACTCTTAGAGCTTGGCAAAAGTATTACATTAGAGTTCAAATCCCAGGCTGTAGATAGCAAAATTGTGTGTTTTGGGTCCATTATATTTACCCTCTAAGACACTACTTCTGTATCTGTAAAACAAGGCTGCTGAAGTGATGGGATGTTACCTACGAAAACGCTCTGCACTGTAGCAGGCATATGGTAGCCAATCAAAACCATTTGTTAAAGATAGAGAATTTTAAATTGGATCACAACTATAGGTACAGAATTTTTTATTTAAAGAGAAGAAATTAATTGATACATTAATTTTCTTATATATAATTTCAATACAGATTCCAATGATGAGTTTACCGCAATAAGTATATGGTATGAATATAAATACACTGCTGTGCACATATATTTCTTCATCAGTGTACACATAATTTCATTACCCATATAGAGAATTTGGGCGGAAAATCACTGCATTTTTCATTGCATTAATCTATATAGGCTGCTTAGACACCCAAGAATTCATCTACATAATCACAGGGCTTAAAAGTTTCTTGATGTAAATTATTTAAAACCGTAATGAGTAAGAGAGAGAAATATTTTTGTGCTTGGACTCTAAATACAGTATGAAATCCCCAAATCCGTGTTAACTGTGTGCTCAACACCATAAGGGAGGGCTTTCAGGATTCTCTTTGACTTCTTATTTGAGGTATTTTGAAAAGTTACCACATCATACCTTCAATAAGGTATTCATCTTAAATAATACTCCTTAAATCATTCCCTAACTCTAGCTGGCATTCTTATCTTAGAAGAGAACAGAGTCAAAAAAAAATTAACAGTTGACTACAAAAAAGGCTTTTTCATTCGGTTTATGAAAAGCGTCATCATTCCAATGGCCTAAGTAGGAAGGACCACGACACAGGCCCAGGCACAGTCTTGTTTTGTATGTGTGTGGGTGAGGTGAGTAGGGGGTGGAGAGCACAGAAGCAAGGGCCCCAGAATTTGAGTGACAACATTGTGTGCAGAAGGCAAACACCAGGAATTTTTGATTCTGCATTGAGGTCACAAGATCACAAGGGCCAACTTCAAGTATCACAGGCCCTGCTTTTGGTGTTCTCCCATCCCTAAGAGAGTAAGCCCTGACAACGAAGAGAGATAACGGCTGAAAAGGCCTCCTTTTCCCATTGGTTCTCAGATTTCAAACAAATTTCGGTAAGGAGGGTGAAATTACTGGTTTGCATTAGTGCTCTGGAATATCCTTAATTTTAACTGTTCATGATCTCTTCTGGAAAATCACAGATTAGCTGATACTACGGAGTACAACACAAAGAGCTTTCTTTGCCCTGGAACCTAGGAGGCTGGGCCCTCCATACAATCACAACACTTCCACACCTCCCATTTTTACTTGGAAAATTCAAGCGTATGTCGAATTTTGTGATGATGCTTTTATATCTTCCTCAGTTCATATGTCAAAAATTTACTTTTAGCCAAAAACAGTGATTCAGAGTAAGAAGAATTTGCACTTGAAATATTGTGCTAATATTTGGAAGAACAAAAAGGTAAAGGTTATTAACTTTTGGGCTGGGAACAGTGGCTCAGCCCATTGTGAGTGTGAGGCGGGAGAAGATCTCTTGAGCCCAGGAGTTCAAGATCAGCCTGGGCAACATAGGGAAACCTGGTCTTTGCAAAAAATAAACATAAAACTAATTTAGCCAAACATGACGCCGTGTACCTGTGTCCTAGCTACGCAGGAGACTGAGGTGAGAGAACTACTTGAGCCTGGGAAGTTGAGGCTGCAGTAAGGGATGATCGTGCCACTGCACTCCAGCCTGGGTGACAGAGCAAGGCCCTGTCTCAAAATAAAATAAAATAAAAGTCATTTATTTTTATCTATGTAAGTATATAATGTATGAATATCAGAAAGATAAATGGAAAACTGACCTCCTCTTTCCTGAAATTGCTTTCTAACTATGGCTGCCTAGTTGCTTCTGAACTGGACTTCTCAGTGGTCCCAAATAAAATTACAAATATAAGACACAGAATAACGATGTCTGACAAATAGTAGGTGTTTAATAAATGGTAAATTTTCTTTTTTTGTGTTTTTGTTTTGTTTTTGTTTTTGTTTTTGTTTTTTGAGACAGAGTCTTAATCTGTCTCCCAGGCTGGAGTGTAGTGGTATGATCTCAGCTCACTGCCACCTGTACCTCCCAGGTTCAAGCTATTCTCCTGCCTCAGTCTCCTGAGCAGCTGGGATTACAGGCACATGCCACCATGCCTGGCTCATTTTTTTATTTTTAGTAGAGATGGGGTTTCACCATGTTGGCCAGACTGGTCTCAAACTCCTGACCTCGTGATCCACCTGCCTTGACCTCCTAGAGTGCTGGGATTACAAGCGTGAGCCACCGCACCTGGCCAATAAATGGTAAATTTTCATTGTCATCGTTAATATTAGTTTTAAAAGAAATAACCAAATTCTTCAGTTATTAACGTGTATTAATTACCATGTCAATACGAGATACACACAAAAATTCAACCTGTAGCAAAGCTTCAAGAAGTAGAAGAGTAGATACCTTTGCACTAAACTTTACTTATTATGCACTACTCAGAATCTAAACTCTCTAATAATATTTAACCCACTTTCTCAAGCCTAAAAAGCAGCTGCCTAACCTGTAGTTGAATATCTACAGTGACAGGGAAGTTTTGCTGCAAGCCATCCCAACAGGTAACCTGGACTGTTTGTAAAACCTTCTTTACATTTTTCTAATCTCTGATCCCCTATAACATTCACCCACTGATGCATGCTCCACGGAGTCATATAAATCCCACTTCCCCTTTCCCCAGAATGGACTTTCAGAGAGATGAAGGTGGTATAGTTTGGATATCTGTCCCCTCATGATAGGAGGTGTTTGGGTAATAGGGGTGAATCGGTCATGAATAACTTGTTGCTGTATCCTTGAGACAGTGAGCAAGTTCTCATGAGATCTCGTTGTTTAAAATGTTGTGGCATCTCCTCCCTTTCTCTTACTCAAGAAATCTCACGTAATATGTTGGCTACTGGTTGCCTTCCAACGTGATTGTAAGCTTCCTGAAGCCTCTCCAGAAGCAGATGCCAGCACAAATGCTGCTTGTACAGCCTGCAGAACTGTCAGCCATTTAAACCATTTCTCTTCGTAATTTACCCAACCTCAGGTATTTCTTTAATGAACTGGACTAAAACAGAAGTCCATGCCCACATCCAAGGATCTCCTAACAGTAATGACCCCTGTTGAGTTTACTACCTCCCACATATTCCGTAAGCACATCATCTGTAATAAATCCATGAGTTCTCATAACAAACATACATGCAGGTATTCTTTTTATCACCATTTTTTGCAGAGGTTTGGGCGTAATAAACCTAGGCACTTTTTATATCAAACCCATAACTTTTCTACTTCACACTTTAAGGGATAAGACAGCAAACCTGTGTAACTATATGTGTTCACCCTTGGAACGAACCTTCTACCTGTTGAGCCTAGTCCATCTCAACTAGTCCCCATTCTCTGGTTTTAGTGAAATTAACTGTTTTGGGGGAGTGTCACTTTAAAATCCATTGCTATATAGATGACAGGAATTTTAAACTCAACAATGAGTTCTCCCAGGTTGCAGTCTACGTCCAACGCATCTGTGCCTGGACATATAACACTATTTTGTGGTATCTTTTTTTTTTTTTTTGAGACAGAGTTTCACTCTTGTTGTCCAGGCTGGAGTGCAATGGCACGATCTCAGCAGACCACAACCTCTGCCTCCCTGGTTCAAGCAATTCTCCTGCCTCAGCCCCCTGAGTAGCTGGGATTACAGGCATGTGCCACCACGCCCAGCTAATTTTTGTATTTTCAGTAGAGACTGGGTTTCTCCATGTTGGTCAGGCTGGTCTTGAACTCCTGACCTCAGGCCATCTCCCCGACTCGGCCTCGCGAAGTGCTGGTATTACAGGCGTGAGCCACCATGCCTGGCCAATATCTTCTTTACAAAATAAAATATATTAAAATTCTGATCAGTGCATGAGCTATTTCATGTCTCTATTTTTCCATTTCTCAGATTCGTAAGGAGGCAAGAACCTAACAAATAATTTTTTTTTTTTCTAGTAGTGGTTCACCTATAACACGTAAGAGTTCCATAGGGAACAGCAACATGTATCTGCCTTTCATCTTTAATTAACACTTTGTCCTTCGGTGAGAGCAATTAAAGAAGTATTTAGGTTGGATTAAAGCGATTAAGCATCAAGTGAAATAATTTCTATGCATCAGCAATTAGACAGATTTGGACAGTTCTAATAAAGCATGCCTTGAATGTCACATGTTAGAAATTTCGACAAATTCATATGGCGCTTTCACATCCCATGCACTGTCAACTGTTACTGTCATAGTTTGAGATTAAATTTCCTTTGCTGGGCATTATTGATTATGAAGCTTAATAATCACTATGTTCCTGGGAAAGCAGTTGACCATGTCCACCCACTGAGTTCATTTCCCTTGGCATATTCGAATGAACATTACCATTAGAAGGAAATCATGTGTCCATGACATTTGGAGAGCTAATGCTAATCTCCATTCTTCATCACTCACTCGTTAAATAAGCCATAAATGATTCTAAAGTAACACTTTCTCATTGGCAATTAGCAAACTGCTTTGCCAATTCTTCGTCAGGGATTTGCTTACAAGATTTGCTCAAGAAAACACATGAATTTCAAAATCCCCATCAAGACACACAAAAAAATAAGGCCAAGGAAGGAAAAGTGAATGAAGTCACCCAAAGTACATGCTTCCACCTCAAATTTGGTGGACAGAAGTGTTAGAGGAAAAGGAGCATATTTCCGTCTGATATTTCCATGTGCACAAATTTGATATGGCTGTGATCATTTCTGATAATTTCATTTAATAAATCATTTGAAGACCATGCTATCAGTGCATAATTAACAGATGTTTATTGAGCATCCAGTTTCTGAAGGAGAAATAGCTGTAAGAGTAAGGGAGCTGTTATTTGACTCATCCCACCTAAATCTGAGTCAGCATGAGCAATCTGTGGCGGGATTTTATTAGTGGTTCACAAATTTGTGTTAGACAAAATAAACATCGGAGGCAAAGGTCAAGATGTGACATAATAATATAGTTGGGATATTTGTTCCCCCAAATCTCATGTTGAAATGTAATTCCCAACATCAGAGGTAAGGCCTCGTAGGAGGTGTTTGAGTCATGGGGGCGGATCTCTCTTGGCTTGGTGCTGTTCTCAAGATAGTGAGTGAGTTCTCATGAGATGTAGTTGTTAAAAGCATGTGGCATCTCCCCCAACCCACCCTGCCACCACTTCTCTTGTTCCCACTCTGGCCATGTGAAACACCTGCTCCCTCTTCATCTTCCACCATAATTGAAAGTTTCCTGAGTCCTCACCAGAAGCAGATGCTGGCACTATGCTTCCTGCACAGCCTGCAGAACCATGAGCCAAATAAACATATTTTCTTATAAGCTGACCTGTCTCAAGTATTTCTTTATAGCACCAGAAGAACAGCCTAATATTCTTAGGTTTGAGAAAAAAATTCAAGGTAAAAAAATTCAAGATAAAGAGCAATTTTAGAGACCAAGGGAGGATCAGGAGAATTGGACATCTTACCAGAACTAAAGAAGGAAGCCTAAAGGAATAGAACAATTTATTTGTCAGGAAAAACATAATCCAACAAATAGTCAAAAAGTTCATTCACATCCTGGTTGGCTTTTGGCCCACAGATCCTCAGAATCCAGAGGTTGGAAGAGACACGTTAGTGCTTGGCCCTTTCTTGAAGACCATGCTACCAACGCACAATCAACAGAAGTTTATTGAGCATCCAGATTATGCAGGAAACACACCAGCTGTAGGAGTGAGATAGGAGGAAGCATGTAGCTAATGTTTGCCACATATTTCTTAAGTGTCAGGAACCAGGCTGAACATTTTACCTGTTTTCTCTTGTTTATACTATGTTGTTTCATTTCATCATCATAACCACACTATGAAATAGAAAGCATAAAATCCCTTCCAACAGATAAAGAAACGAAGATTAGGAGAGTTAAATAAATTATCCAATGTCACAGAAGGACTATCAAAGAAAAAATTCAAATCACTTATCTCTGACACATGCTCTCAACCTGAGAGTATGCTGCTGTCCTTAAAGGACATCTAGCTTAGTCCAACCCTTCAGATCATTAGATGCATTTTATAACCTGCTACCAGTATTGGAAAACCCCCAGTGATGTGGTCTACTATCATCCAAGGAGGCCATTCTGTCTTTGGATGGCTCTGAATTCATCAACTTACTCATGAAACTAGTATCAGTAAGCACAAAAACTGTAAGAGGCAGGCATAGCTCAAGGTTCTGGCAATACAGTAGTGAACAAAGTAAGTCCCTGTCTTTGCAGAATTTGTATTCCTGTAGAAGGAAGTAGGAAAAAAGCAAAAGAAAAATATAAAGGATTCAGAGGGTGATAATTCTTTTGGATAAAAAAATGATTAAAAGATTAGGAAGGGTTGAAAGGGGAAAAAAGGGTTGGTCTTTGATTTAGGGAGGTACAATCTCTGTAATAAATATATAAGCTATTTATGAGCCACATATATGCAGGTATCTATGAAAGATACATGGATATATATGAGAGAATTCATTCCAGGCAGAAAGAATAAGTACAAAAGCCCTAAGACAAAAATTCTACTGGGAAATTATAGAATAACATCTAGGCCAGGTTTATAGGAGGGAAATGGACAAGAGGGAGCCTGTGGGGCTCACTCATGGAGGGCCTTGTAGGCCACAGTAGATACAAGGTTTTGGGTGGGTTCTTAGCAAAAAAAAAAAAAAAGTGAGACAGGTAAATCTGGGAAGGAGTCCTCTAGCTACTCCATTGAGTGTCTACTGCAGGACAGGAAGAGTTGAGGATGACAGAGTTAGCTATAAAGTTATGGCAATAATCTAGGTAAGAGATTTTGGTGTCTAGGACCAAAATAGTAGCATTGGAGATTACGAGAACTGCTAGGCAGCATTTTGAGCATATTTTGAAAGTGAAGTTCATGAGATTTGCTAGTGATGTGTAGAGAATAAAAGAGAAATCAAACAAAGATGACCCGAGAATGTGTGTCTTGAAGAAGAGAAAGGATAGAGTTTCCATCTATTGATATAAAAATGAGTGAGAAGTCTTTAGAAGTGGACAGGGTTAAGGAAGAGAAAGGGAAACAGAGACATTGGCTTAGCTATGAGAAGTTGACTGCCCATGAGACATTAAAGTGGAGATGGCATCTCAAGAGAGACCAGTTGCCAGACCCTGTGCTTCTTACTCCACCTGTAAAATGTGTGGAATATGTGTCCTCCTGCTTCGCTGCTTTGTGGAGAGAGGATGAGAGTGCTTCCAAAAACAAAACACACCATCACACTCAAACCTGATGATGATGGTAATTTTTATTATCATTGAAATTAAAATCTCAACTGTGAAGAATAAAAGGAATGGACAGATGGGGAATTGGTCCCCATATGGATAGTAGGTTGGGACAGAGGAGAAAACAAGTCTGATCACACAGATGTGAAATGAATTTATTGGCTTTAACAGTGTAATGTGACTTTGGAGATGATGTGTTGGGTTGCTAGCCCATGTGATTTTCAAGTCTTTCAAAGTAATTATCCCTTATTTTGATGTTTCACAATCAGATTGTTACTGGTCAGAAAAATCTGCTTTCATTCCTTAGGAATTATGACTAGCAATTTGATTGCTTAAGGAAGACATTACTGGCTTTATCTAATGGTACTTTAGCCCCATTCAATAACATGTCCCATGTTTGGGTCTTGAGGGAAGGGAACTCTTACAACAGGCAGAGCTCCAGGCTTGGTGTCACTGGAGTGACCACTCCATCCTTCCCAAGATCACCCAGTGCATGTACTCAACTTGTCCTCATCACTGTCTATCCTGGAATGTCAGGATTCTCTTCTTCTGTAGGAAACAGCACAAAATGAATCCCAATGTGTGAAGTCTGATTTACTTAACCAGTTAATTGAATTCAAAACCAATTAGTTAAATTCAGGTCGATTATTTCCAAAGCAAGCATCCATTAAAAAGAAGAAAATTTCAAGTGGTTTCTTGAACTGAGCATTTTGTTGTTGAGATGGAGTTTCACTCTTGCTGCCCAGGCTGGAGTGCAATGGCACAATCTTGGCTCACTGCAACCTCCACCTCCTGGGTTCAAGCGATTTTCCTACCTCAACCTCCCAAGTACCTGGGATTACAGGCATGTGCCACCACACCCAGCTAATTTTGCATTTTTAGTAGAGACAGAGTTTCACCATGTTGGTCAGGCTTGTCTCAAACTCCTGACTTCAAGTGATTCACCTGCTTCAGCCTCCCAAAGTGCTGGGATTACAGGTGTGAGCCACTGTACCCAGCCTCAACATTTCTTTTACATGAACAATTCATTGTTGATCTGAAGAACAAAATAAAAAAAAAAAAAATCAGGCTCACAACTGATATGGTTTGGCTGTGTCCCCACCCAAATCTCATCTCGAACTAATTCCCATTATCCCCATGTGTCATGGATGGGACTCAGTGGTAAACAATTGAATCATGGGGGCAGTTACCCACATGCTGCTGTTCTCAGTGAGTGAGTTCTCAAGAGATCTGATGGTTTTATAAGGGGCTTTTTCCCCTTTTGCTCAGCACTTGTCCTTGCTGCCACTATGTGAAGAAGGACGTGTTTGCTTACACTTGAGCCATGATTGTAAGTTTCTTGGGGCCTCCCCAGTCCCGAGGAATGGTGATTCAATTAAATCCGTTTTCTTTATAAATTATTCTGTCTAGGGTATGTCTTTATTAGCAGCCTGAGAATGGACTAATATAACAATACTCAGTGTTTTTCTGATTTGTACATTTACTTCCAAGTCAATAAGTGAACTTTGATGGAACTTTTTCATGGAGTAGCTACCAAATTATCAATAATAAAGCATACAATTCAAGAAAGAAACACAGAATTGTAAGATAGAAGGGAAGATAAAGAGAAAGACAAAGAGAGAGAGAAAGAGAGAGAAAGGAAGGGAGGGAGGGAAGAGGGAGGGAGGGAGGGAGGAAGGAAGGAAGGAAGGAAGGAAGGAAGGAAGGAAGGAAGGAAGGAAGGAAGAAAAGGGGAGGAAGAAAGGAAGGGAGGGAGGGAAAGAGGGAAGGAGGGAGAGAAAAAGAGAGGGAGGAAGGATGGGAAGGAGGATGGGGGAAGGAAGTGAGGGAAGGAAAAGGGAGAGAGAAAGAGATGGGAAAGGGAAAGAGAGAGAGAGATAGGGAAGGGGGAGGGAGGGAGGAAAAGCTCCATGTTAAATTGTACAGACTGCGCATTGTTATACCAATGTTGTTGTAACTGAACAAGACTATCTTTCACTACACAGTGTACTTGATCTTGGCTACCAAAGAAAGAGCAGGAATAATAACAACATAATTTCTTGGGAGGTAGTGCTGTCTAGAGCAGAGAAAATGCACTCAGTTTTAGAATCTAGTCCCAGTTCTGTTATTATCAGTTACATCACATTCGGCAAGTCACTTGAACCTCCCCCTGCCCAGAATCTCACTGTCCTCATATGTAAAATTTAAAAATTATTTCTTTTTTTTTTTTTTTTTTTTNTCTCCTGCCTCAGCCTCCTGAGTAGCTGGGATTACAGGCACGCACCACCATGCCCAGCTAATTTTTTGTATTTTTAGTAGAGACGGGGTTTCACTGTGTTGACCAGGATGGTTTCGATCTCTTGACCTCGTGATCCACCCGCCTCGGCCTCCCAAAGTGCTGGGATTACAGGCTTGAGCCACCGTGCCCGGCCAAAAATTATTTCTTAAGTAGCTTCTATAATTTTGGAATTCTCTAATTCTATGGCACTTTGCATTCATGGAGAACTTTCTTATAAGGGCTTAGAGTGTTGAGGGAGAGAACTTTAAAACACTGTTGAGATTTGTATCTCCTGCCACACACATCTGCCTCAAATGTAACTTGGACAAAATCTGACCTCTGATGTGCCCCCCAACTCTGCAACTCCTACAACCTGTTACAGCCTCTGTCTTCCCCATTTTATTACATGGACACTTCATTCTTTCAGTTTCTCAGATCAAAATCTTTGGAGTCATCCTTGACTCTGTTCATTCTCCCATATCCAGTTTCCCAGCAAATTCCAGTGGCTTCAAATACATGCAGAGTCGTACAATCACCCAGCTTCCCCACCACAATCACCCAAGAACAAATCAACGTCATTTCTCACTTCGATCAGGAGCCTTCTATTGGCCTTCCAGCCTCCACACTTATCCTCAACACAGCAGCCAGAATGATCTTTGTAAAATGTAAGTCACTTCTTGCCACACCATGGCTGGAAACCCTCCCAGGGCTTCCCACGGTGTTCGATCTCACACACAGTAAAATCCAAAGCCTTGCCAAGCTTGCAAGGCCCCAGCTGATCTACTCACTTTCTCCCTGACCTCATCTCCCCTCACTTCTCACCATGTCTATATTGTTCTGGGCACACCAGCCTCTTCATTCTTATTCCAACATATTAAGCATGCTCCCACCTCAGAGTCCCTGGGCTGGACTTAACCCATTGTCTGCATGGCTTTCCTCCTTCCTTGTTCCAGGTCTCTGTCCAAATGTCAACACAGAAAGTTTCCCTGACCAACCAAAATAATTGCACCTTCCTGCCAACTCCATCCCATTTACCCAACTTTATTTTTCATTATAGACCATAGACCATATCACCTAACATAGCATGTGTGTATGTGCGTGCGTGCGTGCGTGCGTGCGTGTGTGTGTGTGTGTATATAATTTTATATGTACTGTGCAAAACAGGCACCTAGAGATATGGATGTGCATTGTTAAATTTATAAATATTATTAAAAGATTAATTTGTATGTATTTGAGACAGGGTCTCACTCTATCACATAGACTGGAGTACAGTGGTACAATCACAGCTCACAGCAGCCTGGACCTCCCCATTTCCAGTGATCCTGCCACTCAGCCTCTTGAGTAGCTGGGACCACACAGGCAAGCGATACCACATCTGGCTAATTTTTCGAATTTTTTGTAGAGATGGGGTTTCATTATGTTGCCAGTGCATTTAAAAAAAAAAATCATCTGCCACTGTGAAAACGGAAAACTAGTATTGTAAATGCTGCATCCCTAGATGGTACCTGGCCCATAATACGTCGTACTCAGAAAGTATCTGCTGAATGAATAAATTGTAAAATAAAAGTTAAATCCAACTCCCCCCCACCTTCAAAAGATTACAAGGAACCCTCTTGGCCAAGGAGATCTTAGAAAAACTTTAACTTTCCCAGATATGACAAGACAGGAGGTCGGTCATGCCTCACTATGCCATCTTCCTTACTAATCTTTACCAGATTATTTCCTAACAGTTAAACAGAAACTGGCGCAGGACAAACAAAGAATGGAAACTTTGCTCCATCCCTGACTTCAGCCAATTGCTAGATAGATACCACAGCCCAACTCCCCTCCCTTCTTGTGTTTTTGACACAGCAGGTAACTGGTTTCACCATGCATTCCTTTCAGATAAAATTATTCTTTCTGTGCACTAGTTTACAGAGGCTGTACACAAGACGCTGTGTCCTTTGCTTCTCTTTTTGACTTATAGACCCTAATTTTAATGCATTTAAATGTTGTCTCCACTTCAAAGTGAACATGGGACATGTGTAACATGTGTTTGCTTACAACGCATGTTCACGATCCTCTATTCATGAATATTCATAGCTCCTCCTGTAACCTGATGAATATTATATTATATTCAACCCATTCAGTGTAAAACTCCTGTCCCATCCTTGTTCTGACAGAGTGCCTCCTGTTAGTCTGTACAGGAGGCTCTGCTTCTCAGCCTGCAAGTTGCAATGTTTTTAAGAAATAAAACTCTACTTTGCAAATTTATGGATGTTTTGATATTTAAGTCTACAGGAAAAATGTTATAAGTTTACTGGCATCCTTACTGGCAGATATACAGTAAGCCTCCAAGCCTGGCATTCAGTTCCAGAGAAAGCGTTCAAGTGAAACTCGACAAAAATGACCAGCTCGTGGGCTCTTAGGCCCTGAGCTCTGTTTCCCATCTTGTCTTCCTTTTAGGCTTGCGCCTTCCAATCACCAGGTCTGCTTGGCCTCGGGGCCAGGCTAACGCTCTCCCTGGGGTAGATTTAGGGTCCAGATATCTGGTGCACGTTTTCCAACCATCACCAACCCAACCTGGTGGAAAGGCAGAGATGATATTACACAGGTGAAAGTTGCTTGAAGAGATGAGTGAGGCCCGTCTTACACAAGTATCTGGCAAGGAGCTTTATAGAAGGCAAAAGGAAGCCAGATAGGATTTGCACCTGGGGTGGGGGGAACATTGCCCTGTCCATCAAGGTACATTTTCTGTCCTACCCTACCCCTTGCCCCCATGAGTTTACACTTCTCCTGCACGAGGGCTTGGGCAGCCTTAGCAGGTCAGGGAGCTGAGGGTCCTGCAACATCACATAAGGCAGTGCCCAATGGCCTGACCTCAGCAGGCCTCCAAATGCAAGCCAAGTGCTGGCCCCTCAAGGGTTCTTTACCAAAAGCTCCTTTACTAAATTGTATCCAGGAAAGAAGACGGACAGGAATGAGTTCTTCCCTTGGCCAGGGCTTCCCCTTGCTTATTAATTATTTATTATGATTATTATTGATAAAGGATCGTGCTCTGTCTCCCAGGCTGGAGTACAATGGCTCTGTTATAGCTCTCTGCAGCCTCAACCTCCTGGGCTCTATGAATCCTTCTGCCTCGGTCTCCCAAGTAGCTGGAACTACAGGCGCCACCACATCTGGCTAATTTTTAATTTTTTGTAGAGACTGGATCTACGTTGCCCAGGGTGCTCTGGAACTCCTGGGCTCAAGTGACGTGACCCTCCCTCCTACGCCTCCAAATGCTCTTAGATTACAGGTGTGAACCACCGCGCGCCAGCCCCTCCCTTAGCTTGTAAAGCAAAGGGAGAAGCTGCGCCTCCTCTCCTCTCTCTTCTGTTATGAAAAGCAGCCTTCTGCCTCCTCTGCCTCCCCTCTCCACACCCTAGTGTAAGAGTGGGCTGCAGATAAGCCTTACATGTTTACAAGGGCGTCTCACACTGAATGTGCACAGGAATCGCCTGGGTGTCTGCATAAAATGCAGATTCTAGTTGGGTGCCCTGGCGGGGGAGTAGGAGGGCCAAGACTCCGCATTTCCAACCAGCGCTCAATGGATGCAAACGCTGCTAGTCCACACTCCACCCAAGAACCCGTAGGAAGCCTCGGCACTGCTGCCCGTGGCCTGGTGCTGAGCTGCCCTCCGCCTCCTCCTTCCTCTCCCACCTCCTTTCCCGTCCTTACCCTTCCTCCCTTCCCCCCTCCCTCCTTTCTGCCCATTTCCCTCCCCCTCTCTTCCCCATCCCAACGGCGGCCTCGCTGCACCCTTTTAGTCCAGCTTCTTTACATTAAACTCAGACTCCAGAGCAGCTGGGGCTCTGCTCTCGGGGCCAGGCGTCGATGGGGAGGGGTACTGCCCAGAGTTACCGCGGATGTCCCCTCCCCAACCCCCTGCTGGAGTCTGGAGTCCCAGAACCCGCCTGGCAGGGGCAGAAGTTCCCTAAGAGGACCCCCCACCACCTCCGCCGCGCTGCCCACCCCGTCCTCCGGCCAGTGGGTTTCCGGACGCCAATCGCGCTGCTGCCTCCTCCGGGCGCGGCCACCTGGAATAAGATCCAGCAAAACCCAGATTCCCGCGCCTCCTCCCACCTCCGCCCCGCTCCATCTCCACTGGCCGAGCTTTCTGCAAAGGCGCGTCCCTACCCCAGCTCTAAAGTATTTCAAAAGTCTCAGAACCTGCTCGTTTGCGAGGTGGGGGTCTTCATGGCGAAGGAATTGAAAGCTGCCCTGTTTGCACCTTAGGGGGAGGGGCTGCCCCCGGCACAGGTTTCGCCCCCGGGAGGCACCCTGGGGTCGGGCCCACCCACTGAGGAGACGCGAGCGGCTTCTTAAGCTCCGGTCTCAGCCCTGGTCCCCCTTCCCAGCCCCCCGATCCCCCTCCCCCTGCTCCCCCTCCCCCGACCACAATCTGTGCTCGTAGGGCGGAAAGAAACAAAGAGCAGCTGTGACCCGCGGCGTTGCGAGCCTGGGTGGCGCCCGCAGAGCTGCAGGTGCGGGAGCCCAAGGGGGCGACTCCGGGCAACAGTGGGGATCCCGGCAGTGAAACCAGAAAAAGTGATATCTGCCGTTTTGATTTTTCTTTTTCTTTTTTTTTTTTTTTTTTTGAGTCGGAGTCTCGCTCTGTCTCCCAGACTGGAGTGCAATGGCGCGACCTCGGCTCACTGCAACCTCTGCCTCCCCTACCTCAGCCTCCCGAGTCTCAGCTCATTAGATTCTCGCGGGTTAGGGAGGCCTGTTGAGGTTACTTTTAAAAACCATATTCGAATGATCCGTATGTTCAGTGTAACCCTAAACACCCTCTGATGCGCTCGGCCCTG
Source organism: Cebus imitator (assembly GCF_001604975.1). Lineage (NCBI taxonomy): Eukaryota > Metazoa > Chordata > Mammalia > Primates > Cebidae > Cebus > Cebus imitator. The sequence goes on from NW_016107536.1 coordinate 2,889,009, forward strand.
GGTTGTCCGGGAGCACAACCCAGCCGCTCCAAAGGGACCCAGAGGCGCTGTCAGGAGGTCCGGGGAAGACAGAACTAGGGGCTGGGCCTGGAGCGGTGGCTCAGGCCTGTAATCCCAGCACTTTGGGAGGCCGAAGCGCTTGGATCACCTGGGGTCGACAGACCAGCCTGACCGACATGGTGAAATCCCCTCTTACTAAAAATACAAAAAATAGTAGCCAGGCGTGGTGGCGGGCGACTGTAGTCCCAGCTACTTGGGAGGCTGAGGCAGAGTGAAGTGATTGAACCCAGGAGGCAGAGAGAGGTTGCTGGGAGCCAAGATCGCGCCTCTGCACTCCAGGCTGGGCAACAGAGCAAGACTCTATCTCAGAAAAAAAAAAAAAAAAAAAAAGACAAAAGAAATAGGGCTGAGGTCCTGTAGACCCTTCCTCATTCTTCACACCAATTTGGGGGAGGTGAAGAGCGATAATCAGGGCAAGACAGCCTCCTCTTACGGGGTCTGCCCAGGGAAGGCAGGAAAGATTCCTTAATCCACAAACAGGCCTTCATCCCTTTGGGAAACCTGCTGCCACTGGGTGAAAGCAAATATTTTTTTTTCTTTTCTTTTTTTTTTTTTTTTGAGGCAGCATCTCACTTGTTACCTAGGCTGGAGTGTAGTGGCCTGATCTCGCTTCACTACAACCTCCACCTCCTGGGTTCAAGTGATTCTCCTGCCACAGCCTCCCAAGTAGCTGGGACTACAGGCATCCACCACTATGCCCAGCTAATTTTTGTACTTTCAGTAGACATGGGGTTTCACCATGTTGACCAGGCTGGTCTCAAACTCTTGACCTTATGATCCGACCCAGCCTCGGGCTCCCAAAGTGCTGGGATTACAAATGTGAGCCAAAGCTCCATGCCTAAAGGAAGTATGTTGCTATTCATTTTGCTTAAATTATGCATAAGCTTGAAAAGCATTGTTGCCTAAGCCGGCTGGAGAGAGCTGAAAGGCTGCAAACTCAGGCTTCTACTCCCTGAACAACAAGATGCCCCTCTGTTCCCTCTTACACAAAAACAAGCTAAGGACACAGTGTCTAAACAACACACACTCACCTGCGCACACACTAACACATCAGGTCGCTTACTTTGGCTGAGGAGGGGTCACTTGTTTCAGGGCTGTGCGCCACCCCAGGAAAACTACACCAGGGCTGTACATGCTGAAAACAACTTCCAATCCCTCCTTCCTGGAGGCTTCAGCTTACTTCTCAGAAGTCACTCTTGCCTCTTCTAGTTTCCACTGCTCAGGTGGGACTGGGAGGACCTACAGGCAGGTGTCACTGTTCAGAGGGAAATGAAGAACAAGCTGAATCCCAGGTGCTCCTATTCAGTCACTAAAGTGGCTCTTTGGGAACTTAGTTCACACTCAGAAATCACTTCCACAGACCACTCAAGGGAAAGTCACTGTCTGGTTAAGTGCCCCATAACCAGAGTCCTGAGTGCATACTGGGATCCTGCTGACCATAGGGGCCAATGGACAAACCCACTGGGGAAGGAGTTGCATTTTACTCTCACCCTGACGGTGGTGAAGGTGGCTCACACTTATAATCTCAGCACTATAGAAGGCCAATCAGGGAGGATCACATGGGCCCAGGAGTTTCCTATCAGCTTGGGTAATATAGGGAGGCCCCTATCCCTACAAAAAGTAAAATTAGTCAGGCTGGTGGTGTGGGCTGAGGTCAAAGGATTGCTTGAGCCCAGGAGGTTGACGCTGCAGAGAGCCATGATCACACTGCTGCACTCCAACCTGGGTGACAGAGCCAGACCCTGTCTAAAAATTTAAAAAAAAAAAAAAAAAAGAAAAAAAATTCTTATTTTCACATGTCTGATGCCATTTTTTCTGCCTTAAACTGTGTGAATGATGTGTGGCTCCCAGGTGAGATTCTCTCTCACATATATTATCCTTTGTGTGTATCTAGGATGCAATGGAGGAGAGAGAAAGCCACTGATTCTCTCTCTGTGTGTGTGTGCGTGCGTGTGCGTGTGTGTGCGCATGTGCATGCATGTTAAAAAGACAGAATTCTCCAGTGAATAAATGATTCAAAATGAACTAATAGAGTTTTTAATGTAGGATTTCTGTCTTTACTGGTGGGAGTAGATACAGAGCAAAAGAGAGCATTAATTTCACTGCATCAAAGCATCCTGCTAGTTGCTATTTGTCTTTTTTCTAATGATCATGTCAGGAAACAGCCTATACTCCATATGAAGGTATAAGGATGCGGGGTGGTTACAAACTGAAAGAATGACATTTACCTAAGGGTAAAGGGATTCGTGGCCACCAGTGCACAAATGAAAGTGTGTTTAAATAGCTACAAGAAGCTTGAATCTCATCTGCAGAATCTCATGTTTTTTGTTTAATATGTTTCTTGTTTTATCATTTTATATTAAGACCACTTGTAATTAACATAAATTTTCATTTATTAAAAATCTCCCATTTAAAATCATGGGCAAATATAAAGTATTTTTAAAAATTGATAGTTTAATCTTTCTGAGTAGCTAGAACTACAGGCATGTGCCACCTTACCCAACTAATTGGTTTTTTTTTAATTAGTTTTTATACAGACAGGGACTCGCTATGTTGCCCAAACTGGTCGCAAATTTTTGGCTTCAAACAACCTTCCCACTGCAGTCTCCCCAAGTGCAGAAGTTACAGGCATGAGCCATCATGCCAAGCCCTAAAAATAAATTTACAATGTCAACTGATACGAGTTTGATCACCCAGTAAAACAATAAACACTTTTATTTTTCTGTCACAATTTACCTTGTCACATATTAGCTGCCCCCATATTCCAATTAACTAGAGTAATATACATTTTATTTCAAACGAGTGAATGCAGAAAGTAAAGATCTTAAAATAAAGCTATCACCCTTTGTAGACTACAAATGTGGGATTACACATCAGGTGCTATTAAAATGGACATGATACCTCTTGAATACAAAAATCCACTGAGGGAATTATTAAAGCAATACTTCGCTAGAAGGGTGAACATGAATACATACGTTGGATTTTTATTGCCATGCTATCCAGAATTTTTATGAACATGTTTTTAAACTTAAATTGGGACACACAAACACATAAGAATGAGTATACTTGTAAAATTAGAGCAGAAGAATATTTGAAACTGGAATTATTTCAGAATCTGTGGAATGCATGCCTGTTGTTCATAAAAGAAACATCCATATGCCCAGCTACCTTGTGGTAGCCTCTAAGGATCTTCCCCTCTTGCTATTTGCCCTTGGTATATGCCCTTGCATAGATCTCTCCCACACTGAATCGGGCAGACTAGTCTCTGTGACCAACAGTACACAGTGTTAGTGTGTGATTTTCAAGCCTTGGTCAAGAAGACATTGCAACTACTGCCTGGGTTTCTTGGAGGCTTTGCTCTGGGGAAGTCCAGCTACCATGTTGTAAGGATATTCAAGCAGCTCCTTGGAGAGGCCCACATGGAGAAGAAATTGCCAACCAAATTGATAAGCCACTTTGAAAGGGATCCTGCATCCCAAATCAAGCCCCTGAATTAATAGTACTCTCAGTCAACATCTGACTGCAAGTCTGTGAGGAGCCAAGAGCCAGAAAAACCCAACGGAGCCACTCCCACATTAATGACCTGCAGAAACTAAGAAAGAATGAGTAACTGAAGTGTTCAAAGCAACTTAGCATTGGAATGATTTGTTGTGCAGCAGCAAATAACTAATACATACTACATATTTATTTGTCGAAATATTATGTTATCAAAAGATACTGTTTACAACTTTCCTTCTTCATTCATTTATTCTGTCAGTAAGAAATACCTTAAGAATTTCTTGGCCAGGCACAATGGCTCACGCCTGTAATCCCAGCACTTTGGAAGGCCAAGGTGGACAGATTGAGACCGGCCTGACCAACATGGAAAAACCTCGTCTTTACTAAAAGTACAAAATTAGCCAGACATGGTGGCACATGCCTATAATCCCAGCTACTTGGGAGGCTGAGACAGAACAATCACTTGAACCCGCGAGGCAGAGGTTGCCGTGAGCGGAGATCGAGCCATTGCACGCCACCTGGGCAATGAGAGCGAAACTCCATCTCAGAAAAAAAAAAAAAAAAAGATTCTTGAATCATACCATGTAGTGCCATGTCTAATGTCACTGCCTATTCTTACCAGAGTAAAACAGTCTCTTAGTCTTGTCACTTTGATTCTTGTTTTTCTAGAGTCTCTTCTCTACACAAGAGCCACAGTAGTCTTTATAAAGCTTATCAAGATAATATCACCCCTCCCCTGAGTAACCTCTTCAAAAGTTTCTAATTGCCCAAGAAATAAAATCTAAATTCTTTGGCCTTCAAGCCCATGCATAACCTGGCCTTTGCCTATGTTTCTAAGCCGTGTCTTCTGCTCACATTTATAATCTCACTTGTGTCTCGTTTATAAGACTGAGCAATGAGCTTAATGCATGTTTCTGGATTCAAAGAAGCCAAGCTTGCTGTACTTGTAATTCCTGCCACCTGCAGCACTAATACCCCAGATCCTTACATGCCTGACTCTCATCAGAGACTACCTACGTGTTAACCTGCTTACTTGTTCACTGTCTGTTTACACACACACACACACACACACACACACACAAATGCACACCATTATTAAGTCACTGAAAGTAGGAACATTTTCTGCTTTATTTCTTGTACCTTGAACAGCATCTGGCACTTACTATGTGATTAATTTTGTGGACTGAATGAGTGTAAAAATATACATAAATAAGAGCAAGAACTAAAACAGAACATATAGATAAAAATAACTGAGATAAATGGAGGAAATGTGTTTTATTTTCAAATTTGTTTTTAATATCATTGTTATATATTTTTTAAACCCTCATATGCAAATAATTACCTATGTAAAGTAGAATTAAAAAACTAGTTTAAAAAAACTACTTGTAGTTACCTTCTGGGGCTGCTAAGGGTTTTTTCTTCTCATGTTGCCTTATCTTTTGACTTTCTAGATCTTATTTAAGACTCTTCATTGAGAATTTTCTAGAAGACCTGAAACTGAAAATGGTCCTCACTGCCTAGCTTGTATAACTCACTGCACTTCACTCTGATGGACATTTTCCTAAGAGATAAACGTTCTGAATTTGCCACTGGGAGCCCCTTGCAAATGAATCACGGCTGAACCAATTGTGACATCTGACGCTCTGTCCCCAAGAGAGAAAGAAGGAATTCTCTATGCTGTTCATGTTTATGGAAATCCCTCACAAGTATTAAACCTTTGCCATTCCAGAAACATATGCCCACTCAACCCAAGATGCTTTGTTGGGTGTCGTGAGGGGAAACAAAGACATTTATTTATTCAGTCAATCTTTATTGCCCTCCCCTCTCAAAATGATTTGAAATTATTTGCAGTAAGAAGACATGCAAGAAGAAGGAAGAGGAAAAGGAAGAAGACACATTAAAAAAGGTGAAGAGTAAAGGGAGGAAAAGAAGAAGAAAAATTTGAGGACTACTAAAATGTCAACAGTACTACAAAATTGTGGCCAGGTAGAAGAATAACACCATAAGAAACAGTATCTTGATGTTGGTAATCCTTGAAGATAAATGTCAAACTCATCTCTGTTTGTAAGATCTGATTCCTGCCCTCTGAAAGCTTATATTAGCAGAGGAATTAAAACATGGACATAAATAATCAAAGGGGTGAAAGAAAACCTTGATCCTAACTACAATGGAACACTGTGAGTGTATATGTGGCTCTTGAATGGTACAGGACTGCCTTGTAAGGATTCTGACTATTGTGTAAGAGCCTTGTAAGAATTCTGACTATTGTGTGAATTCCACAACCACTGTCACCAAACATGCCTGTGGAAACATACTCTGATGACACAAGTGTGCCTTACAAGCCGGACCACAAAGGAGAGGCAGTGAGGTGGGTGTGTTGGAGTCCCAGCTCTGCCACCAACCAGCTACATGACCTTTGTCGAGTGCCTTAACGTTAGTTTCTCATCTGTAAAATGCAGATGATAGGCTGCTCGCTGTGGCTCACACCTTTAATCCCAGCACTTTGGGAGGCCAAGGTAGGCAGACGGCTTGAGCCCAGGAGTTCAAAACCAATCTTGGCAATATAGTGAGACCCTGTCACTATTTTTAAATAATACAGTTTTTTGGGTTTTTTTTTTTTTTTGAGACAGAGTCTTATTCTGTCACTCAGGCTGGAGTGCAGTGATGTGATCTCAGCTCACTGCAAACTGTACCTCCTAGGTTCAAGCGATTCTTCTGCCTCAGCCTCCTGAGTAGCTGGAACTACAGGTGTGCACCACCACGCCTGGCTAATTTTTGTATTTTTAGTAGAAACAGGGTTTTATCATATGGCCAGGCTGGTCTCGAACTCCTGACCTCGTGATCCACCCATGTTAGCCTCCCAAAGTGCTGGGATTACAGGAGTGAGCCACCGTACCTGGCCATAATTTTTTAAATAACAATAAAATGGGGAATGACAATCATACTGGACTCGGAACATTATTGTACATAAGGAAGAAATGAGTTAATACAGAATATGTACTTAGAACAGCATCATAGGACACAGCAACCCCTCCGACAGCACTGGAATCTCCACATGGGGAAAAAAGTGACCAAGTTAATTGCTTACCAATTTGAGCAATTAAATTGCTAGCAATGAAAGTTCACACTAAGTTTAGCAATTCCCTTTAGGGAATGGATTTTTAGTGAGGACACGAGTGTCATATATGTGTTTTCCATTCAGCCATTTAGCCTGGACTTCTAAAATAAAGCAGTGAAGGTATTTCGGGAGATTTTGAATTATGAATCTAGAAAGGATCTGAGATGTCCACCACTGAGCCCTTGTGTAAATAAGCAAATTGAAGATGGACAGAAATGGCCAATGTTCCATAATAGTGCAAAGCTAGAACCCAGGATGGACTCTTGATTCTTGGTTCTCTGCTCTTCCCATGAGAAGGTATGGACTAGACGGGGACTGATTATTGAACACTCTTCACTTGCCAGTTATCTTGAAGGCATTTTAATTGATGGGAACTTTACTAAATAAATATGCATTGTGCTTCTACTATGGCAGGAACTATGCTGGGTGCTGGGGATAAATTAATGAGCAACAGAGATCTGATTCTAATATTTCTGTAGATCTCACTACAGAAGTGGAGGAGGCAGACATTCATCAAATGATCACATAAATAGATGCCAATGGAAATAATTAAAAAGTCTACAAAGTCTTATGAACATATTTCATAGAATTTGACCCACTAGAAGAGGTCAGGGGAGGCTTCCTTTAGGGAATGATGTTTAAGCCTAAATCTGAATGATCAGTAGGAACTGGCTGGGCAAGGTTGAGGGAAGCAGAGAAAAGATGAATACTCCAGACTGAGGAATCACCAAAAGTCCTGTGACAGATGGGAGAACAGAATACCAGGGTGGCTGGAGTACTGGAAGTGGAGGGAAAAGGGTGTACAATGAAATAAGCTTAGAGAAGTAGGCAGGGGTCAGCGCTATGCAGGCCTTGAAGATCACATTTGAGATTTCGGTTTTCATATTAAAAGCAGGAAGCTATTAGAGGATTTCATTCAGGGGGGGTCCGTGATCAAAATCTGCTTCTTAAAAGATTAGCATGCTGTAGGGTGCTAACTGAGGGATACCAAGAGTAGGCCCTGGGAGAAGGTTAGAGTGGAGACCATGTAAATTGAAAGGATTGGAAGGATTTGAAACGTGGAGGTGTTATCACTATAACTTGGTGATAGGTTATTCTAGAGGGGCTGAGGAGGCTGCCATTCAAGGTGTCTGTTTAATAGAATCAGATGATTAGGGAGAGGGGATCATTCTCTAGGAGAGGAGATACTGAAAGAGAACTGCAGATTTAAGGGGAGCAGAGGGAAAAGGGACACTAACCACAGCACAAAATTTGGGGAAATGTTAAAAAAGACTTCAAATTCAATTTAGGTTTTTTAGTATTTTATTATGGCACACAGGGTAGAGTATGGTACAGTGTTCTTATTTCAACGAAGTAATTCTCAGAGCATCCAGCGATTTTCATTTGGCTAAAGTTACTTTTGCATGTAGCCTGCAACTGTTTGAGACTTGCCATGTACATCATCCCATGTCTAGGAAGCATAAATATGAAAAGCTTGGTTTCTGAGGAGATGCCTCCTCTGTACAGAAGCCAATACATTGAGAGCATTCATAGTTCCAGTCCATACCATCATGGCAAAGAAACAGTTTATCTATTTGCATAGTAACACATATTTAACTAGAAATAGGTGGTACAAAGGGATTAAGTAACTTTAAATGGAGACCAATTTGGTTTCAGGTTAAATCCATAACTTACAAAGATTGTCTAAAAAACAAATATTGAATGAAATTAGCTGACAAAGCAATTGTTTCAGAATAAAGGCAGAACAGCAGATAATCAATAATATCTATATTTATTCCACATCAAATGCAAGTGCAAGAGCGTTCATAACTTTATGATGGACAGAGAGGACATATGGGGTGTGTATTTGATGCAGTGTCCAACCAGTCAAGCTATCATTGAAATCCAAGTATTTTCCAAGAGTCATGCAGAGCAATGTCAATGTAACATACAAGCATATTACCTCCCCCCTTAAGTGACTCATAATTTCATTACCTGTATCTGTAGTTTTTAAAGGTTTCAAAGTGTGTGGGATTAAATGCTATTTACTTGAGGAAACAGAATTACGCTTAACAACATACTAAATCATGAGCTCAGAATTGCAGGCAATATGTTTGCAGTGGAGTGGCAAATAACCTTTGATAGTCCCTTCTCCTGAAATTATATATAGATAAGTCATTCCTTCTGATTTTACCATGTTCTCAGGTTTCAACCTCTGCCCATGATATTTAGACTATATTTTAAAATACAGTTATAGGGATGAATGTATGGGATTCATATTCTATCCATATTGCATTATGACATATCAGTTTGAAATGACCTGTTTATCCTGGTTCCATGGTGTAATGGTTAGCACTCTGGACTCTGAAATGACCTATTTACCATAACGAGTATATCTGGCAAATATTTTCACAATCGCTCCCTAGGAAGCCATTCCAAAATCTAACACAATATGTGCTATGGGGCAAAGTCTATTGTTATTTATAGACTTTCTCATTTACTCATGTTTATTATCAGTAACATTTTTGAGGGGAGAGATTTTATGAGTAGTTATGACCTAACTATATCCCTCGGAATTTCCAATGAGGGAACAAAAAGAAAAGTATTGGTAATTGTTACAATTTTGAGTTCTTAAAAAAATTGGAGGTCAATAGTCCACTGGCATATGCTTTATACCAGTGCCATCTTTAAAGTATTTTAATTAATTAACAACCACAGCAAAAAATACACCATTCGGTATAACTTTATTTACTATTTATTGCACATAACTCAAGGTCTTTAACTGCTAACCACCAAAGGTTCAAAGGACTATTTTTCCACGAAGTTTAACATTAACATTAGTGAATTTATTTACTCGTGGTGTTTTTTATTGTAAACATCTGAATGATTCACAATGCCATAATTCCTGAACTCATAAGCGTGGACCATGCACAGGCTGGCAGCAAGCCAGAAAGCCACTCTGCAAGCAAACAGATACTCTGCATAAAGAGGAAATTCATAGCACAACATTGAATGTCCAACCTAAGTCATCTCAGAATTATACATATATTGACTTTTTAATTCACATAGGATCTGGAACTCAACTGGTTGATCGGTTGGTGATGGGGTTGACCTGATTTCGGGAGAATTGTTCCTGAAATAATTAAGGAAATGGGGGTTCAATCTTTCTTCTTAGTTGCTTGTTCCTCCCCAGAACCTTCAACTTTCTTCTCCTCCTCTTCAGCTTCTTTGGTTTCCTCTCCTTCTTCAACTTCACCTCCTTCTTCTTCCTTTGCTTCTTCAGACTCTTCCTTGGCAGCTTGAACATAAAAAGAAAGTGTACAAAATCCAAATCCTAGGTAAGTCCAGTCAAAACATGTTCTGCTAAGGTTTAATCTGTAAACACAGATAAAACCGTCAGAATGCTCACCAAAGCCTCCCAGCTCCACTCTCTCCAAAAGCACATGTAACAGACAACGCTTGCCATGAATAATCTGCTACTGAACACATATTTAAATAGAATGAGACCACTTCTAGGCATGGAAAGCTCTGCTCCTCCCAAAGATTTAACCTCACTATTTTTTATGTGTCTGGTATCTATTTTTGTTCTTTAGGACACCAAGCTGATGTGTTAAATGAATATATTTTAAAATGAAATTTTTGACCAATTGACCAATGAGGTCAATTTTGACCTCATTCAGAGTAGGTACTTAGGAAAGGTTTGTTGAACAAGCAGAAAAATTATTTATGATTCTAAAATCATATATGAATAAATAAGCGAGGCTTCATTTGTCTTATCCACCTCCTAACAAATACCCACTCCCAGTTTGCACTTGAAGCTGCAGGGGTTTGTTTCTTATCATACCTTCTTCCTCTTCGGCTGCCTCCTCTTCCTCAGCCTCTTCCTTGTCCTTCTCCTCCTCCTCAGCTTCTCCTTCAGAGGGAGGCTCATCCTTGGCTTCCTCAGCCTTAGCAGCCTCAATGGTTTCCTCCACTTCAATCTGCTCCTCTTGGACATGGCTCGTGTAGTAGGAAGGGAAGGAGCGGGTGGACATCAGATAGGAGCTGGTCTGTAAACCGCCATAGGCAGATCGGCCAAAGACCTGGGAGCTCTGGGAGTAGCCACTGGTTATGCTTCCTACGCTGGTGAAACTGAGCCGGGTCTCCTCGCCTTCCAAGAGTTTCCTGGGGATGCAGATGGAAGGTGAGGTTAAAAGAAACTTGTGGTTCACAACTTGCTCTGAGCACCCTAAAGGCAAAGGGAAGCAGGAGCAGGGCTGGGATTTATCAAAACTTAATGCCTGCGGATTTTGTGATGGAGACCAGAAAGCAGTAACAACAACAACAGAAACACGTTAAATCGTCCTATCAGACTTAAAATGTAATGGGAAGCTAAAAACAAGACTCCTAATTACAGGGTTAAATTCTTATATGTCTAAATACTTTCTTGGAAGAAGCCAAAAACTAACATTTCATTATTTCAAAGGACTATTCTTGAAGGTTTCTGATCCAACATAACTTTAAATGGGATCTGATTTTCTTCCTAAGGTTTAATGGCTGCTGCTTCTGCCCCTCTATTTTCACCTGTAAGCTGCAATCTCAATATCCAAAGCCATCTTCACGTTGAGGAGGTCTTGGTATTCTTTTAGGTATCGTGCCATTTCACTCTTTGTGGTCCTCAATTCATTTTCTAATTTGTTGATCGTGTCCTGTTTGAAGACAAAAACAAAACAAAACAAAACAAAAAATCCAAGCATAAATATCTTCTATTATTTTACTGTAGTGTAGTTGTAGAGGCCTAATTTCAATTAAAATCAAGGTGCACACCTTTGATAAAATCCCACCTAAAATAATTTCCTGTATCTTTTAAAAAACCTTCTTGCCTAAAATACCCAAGTTCATGAAGCCTGAGATGAAAAACAAAATGGAAGAAAATTCTTTTCTTCTGTTTCTTTACTTAATACAGCTTAATGATCATCAGAAAATGTCTGCAAGGAAACTAAGATGATAGAAAAACTGTTTCTCACTCACTGATTAAATCTTCTTTAGCTGGGTTACATGCCAAGAAACTAATGCCTTTATAGAATAAAATAGCCAGATGAGAAAAAATTATTTTCTCTAAAATATTTCCTATGTATCTAAATCATTTTTCTACTCCCCAGAAGAAAAAAAAATCTACTCCCCAGAAGATGGAGATCTTTTAAAATGGAGATCTTTTTAAATTTTACTTTTTCTACTCCCCAGAAGATGGAGAGGTTTTAAATAGAAATGTTGTACAAAGAAAAAGAAAAGAGTAAAAAGAAATGAACATTACTAGTTAACTACCTAAAACAATGTTAACTATTTTCTTGTCTACCTACTAAATAAAGGAAGGGAGTGGTTGGTATAACTAGTCATAAAGCATGCGGGTCACAGTAACCTTTCAGAATTACTTGGGAGTTATTCACTCTACTATTTATTAACAAGATGATCTGATAGTTGCTGCAAAGTAACTGGTGGTTAATGCAGGTCAGTAGAGAGCAGGCCAGAGGCAACGCCCAGTTCCCACGTCTTCCCCTCCCCCACCCAACACGGGCTGGGCAGCTTTAATGCGGAACTCGGGTGCAGCCGCACGGAGCACATTCCCAGACTACAGTGGCGCCCTCACTCAGGCCCTCCAAGTGCCCCACCCCTCCCACACAGTCGCCCAGGAGCCAAGCCTTATCCCCAAGAGCTGCCAGCAGCCGCACCATCCCTGGTCTCCACTTTCTGGGCGCACCAGCTCTCCCCAGTGCTCGAGTCCCCCGCCCCCCTGTGTTTCGGGCGGTGCCGCACCTGCATAGCGCTGATGTCTGCGTTCTGCTTGTCCTCCAGCTCCTGCAGCTGCTTCTCCAGCGCTTCGTTCATGCCCCGGCATGCTTCGATCTCTAGGGTCTTGGCCTTGAGCAGGCGGCGGCTCTCGGACACCTCGTCCTTGGCGGCGCGCACTGCGTCGGTGTTCTTGGCGGCGCTCTCGGTCAGCACGGTGAAGCGGCTCTTGAACCACTCCTCAGCGTTCTGCATGTTCTTGGCAGCCAGCTTCTCGTACTGAGCGCGGATGTCCTTGAGCGCGGCGGAGAGGTCGGGCTTGGTGGACACGTCCATCTCCACGGAGATCTGCGCGTACTGGATCTGCGCCTGCAGCTCGGCGATCTCCTCTTCGTGCACTTTCTTCAGAAAAGCGATTTCGTCCATCAGGCTGTCGATGCGCTTTTCGAGCTCCGCGCGGGCGAGCGCCGCCTCGTCTGCGCCTTTGCGCGCTTCCATCAGCCGGCCCTCGGCGTCCTCGCGGCTCAGCACCTCCTCTTCATAGCGCGCCTGCAGGTTGCGCAGGGTCTCCTCGAGCCCTTCGCGCTCGCCCTGGAGCGCCTGCTTCTCGTTGGTGGCGTCTTCCGCCGCCAGGCGCAGGTCGCGGATCTCCTGCTCGTACAGCGCCCGGAAGCGGGACGGCTCCGAGTGCTTCTGGCGCAGCACCAGCAGCTCCGCTTCCAGGACCTTGTTCTGCTGCTCCAGCTCGTGCACGCGCTCGATGAAGCTGGCGAAGCGGTCGTTGAGGTCCTGGAGCTGCGCCTTCTCCTGCGTGCGGATCGACTTGAGGTCGTTGCTGATGGCGGCTACCTGGCTCAGATCGAGGTTCTCCAGGCTGTGCATCAACGAGCCGGAGCCGGACGAGTAGCTGCGGCGCACGGACAGCGAGGAAGAAACCGGCGCCGAGTAGCTGGAGTAAGCGGAGCGCGCGGTGCTGTAGCCGCTGCGCACGCTGGAGATGTGCACCCGGGGCGTCTCCACGTAGCGCCGCTTGTAGGAGGTCGAGTAGTACGGCTCGAAGCTGAAGGAACTCATGGTGGCGGCCGGTGGCTCCCCGGCCCGCGGCGGCGGTGGGAGCCTGGAGAGAGAGGGCAGGGTAGAGAGGGAAGGGGGAGAATGGATGGCTGTGTGCGGCTCGGCGCCGTCCTGCCACCCCTATTTATACGCCGGGACGATCCTGACGCAGCCTGCGATCGATCACAGCGCGCCGGCCAGTGGGGGCAGCGCGCTGCTGCAGCCAAGGCGAGGATTCTGCGCAAAAGGGAAGGCGGGGGCGAGCGGCGGGCCGGGGAGCTGCGGCGCTCGTCCTTTACACTCTGCTCAGAGGCCCCTGATTTTCTCTGAGATCCCATGCCCCCTCATTTCCCTTCTGTATCCACCCACGCACCCCCTCCTATCCTGCACCGCCCAGACCCCTTATCACTTGGATCTCTAAGTGTCCCCAAAACAGGTTCTTGCTCTCTTTTGACACCCTGGTTTTCCGTATCCCGGTACCTCGTATGTAGACACCCTGCCGCCCCCACTCCCACCCCCAACTCGCCCTTTTCCCACCAGGGACCTCCTTAACGATCCCCCTTGGTGTTTATGGTGACGGTGCCGCTAGGGGATTTTAGGTACAAATAAATAGGTTAGGTTGTGTGTCTGCAGTATGTATGCAGAAGAGTTTTAATTTCTTTCTAGCTATTTCTGGCACTTTCTGCAATTCATCTTCCTTTTTCCTCGTTATTTTTCTTTTTCTTTAATGCGCTGCTTCTCAACACATAGGGAATGTGCGGACGCGCCCGCACACACACACACACTCGTGAAACTGCGGCACTACTGCAGGTGTTGGTTTAGCATTTCCAAACCTTTAGAGCAGTTGATCTGACTGTTAGTGTTTCTAGATTTTCACATTTCTTTACTGGGAATGAAGCCGCGGATGCTTTTAACGTGTTTCAGTGTGTGGGTGGCGAAGAGCAGAGAATGAGTTGGAAACTAACACGGAGATTGACTTGCTGAGGCCGCTGCGCGCTAGGCAGCGGGGAGCTTCAAGCTGCCTGGACCCTCACCAAACTAAATTCCTGCTTGATACCACCAACCGCAGCACATTTACCGCCCGCTTCCCTCTTTTTACACATGTGTAGCCACAACCTGATGATTCAACAAGCCTTGCAAGTGGTTGATTTTCAGGGAAGCTGCTGCAGCCAGCCGGGAGCGCTGGGCGTGGTCTCTGGGGAGGAGAACTCGGCACCCAGCCTTCTTTAGGAAAGGATAGAAAATAGCCCAGTGATTCTTCCCCGATACATTGTAATAACCCGAAAGCAAATGCAGTCAGGAGTCCATGGGTTTCCTTCAGGAAGCACCCAGACACCCGAAACTCGCGCACGCCGTAGCGCACGTGGACACGGCCCTGCGGTTTGCAGGATATTTTCACACGCGTGATGTTAGGAGTCCCCACGGATTCATGAAGGGATTGCAGAGATTTCCGCGAAATACCTAAGATTTATGTGAGCAAGCATTTAGTTTTTGTTTTATTTGTATATTACAGCATTTGATGTGCCACTTACGGTTTTTTTAAGAGGCAAACTAAGGGAGAATATGGTAACTATTTTCAAATGGAGAAGCCGGAATGGCTTTTCCTGTGATACTCCGAGGGTGAACTATTTGCAGCGGTGCAGTTGTTTCCGGAGACACTTAACTCCTCTCCCAAGGAAAGGATGGGATGAGGCTTATCCTCTGAGGTCCTTTCTGACCCCAAACCTGTGATTGTGATAGCCCATCGTCTTCATGATAGAAAGACTGCAGCAGATAATTTTCCTCGGGTTTCTAAACTATGTTTGTTGTCGCAAATAATGCAAATTCAGAAACATTGAAATTAGTAGTTTAAATCTATCAAGACTAAGTGATCTCAGAGGAACATCCCTGCCCGGATATTCTACATTTCAAGCCTAAGGTCATGAGACTGTCCTGAATATTGTTCGTCCCTGGCAGACTTGATAAAGTACTTACTCCTCTGTTGACTTTTCATAGCCTACCTACCCTTGGTCTTTTCACTCAAGAAATTCAAGAGTGGTATAGGCTTCTGTGGGGACGGAGGGTGGAGCAAGAACCTGGATAAGCCATAGAGTTGTCTCCTCCCAATTACCCCTATGTTGATGAAGCGTGGGAGAATGGATTATTTTGTTAACCTGATCCATGCAAACCACACTGTTTCACATTGAGTGTGTGTGAGTCTGCACACAACACACTCTCAGGTATTTACGAATTCATTTCCTTTGTGCCAGCTCTCTTTCCCGGGAGCTTCAGGTCACCCTCAGATCTTAAGTCCATCAGCTTTTTTTTTTTTTCTTTTTTCCACAGCTCCTCCCTGAAGCCTTTGACTGCAGAGAAGGCTGCCTAGAAAGGAGAGGGGCGGCGGGCGCTGCAGGGGATGCTTCGGAGAGAAGAAACCAGTGGGGCAACTGGTGCCTGCTGCCCCTTGGGTAGCCAGAAAAAAGAGGAATACGGGAGCAAAGGGTGAGAATGGGACCCTTCCTGTGCTGAATCTGGCCCGCAGAGTGGGGGAAGGGGCAGATCCGCTGCGTTTAGGCATGTCGATCTGTGACCTTTTTTAATAGCTCCTGGCCTGGCCACCTCATACTCCACTTGCTTTCCTGGGCTCCTGAACCCAACCTGGGTCTAGGTTTTGATTCTTCTACCTTCAGCCTTCCTCTGCCAGGTGCCTGCCTCTTCTTTAATATTCTGTCCAGTCATTCTCCTTTTTGAATTCTCTTCCCAGCATTTTGCTCTAAAAGCCCACATGGCGTTGCTTTGTGTGGCAAAGCAAAGTGAGCAACTTTAGAAAACCTATTTAAGAAAATACATATGTTGTCTCTGCCTTCCCCTCACCATCATGTTTCTGGTTAGTGCTGTTTGTAGTAGAGTCGCTATCTCTTTAGAAGGAGGCTTTTGGGTCTTGCCACACCCTTATGCATTTATTTCCCTTTAAACATCCTCTGCTAACCTGAACTTAGTGAGGGCTGTCAACAAAACATGCTGCTAGGAGATTAAAAATATAGAATTATGTGGATGACCCCTTTAACAGAAATCCTACCACTCTGGTTATCCCTAATACCTCTGTAACCCTCCAAAGAACTGTCTGAGGTCATTTAGTTAAAAAGTAAATATCTTCACATTAACATGAAACTCATAAGGTATGTTTCCTTTAAAACCACTGAAAATGTTTTACTACTTCTCCAGTGCCAGCAGAGTGTGAAAGCTTCAGATAGATGGGACCCGGTGACAGATGACTTTTCATTTTATTATTCTCAAGCCATATGGGACAGCAGGTTCTATATTAGCATCTGTTTTGAAAAACTCAGCCTTAGCGTAGGGCCCATGAAAAGTCTCAGTCCAGGGGTCAGGAGAGCCAAGTTCTCCTACCACCAATAAGCTCTGGCATCAGTTCTGGAGTAGAATGGCAGATGAATCTCCATCCATCTCACCATCAGGTAGATACATCAGTGTCACCAAAGCTGGCATCAGTATGTGGATGCAAGGAAACATAGTAAATAAACACATGCAAGATACCTACCATATGACAGGCATTTGCTATCTCATACTGAATAATGACAAAATCACCTGGAGATGGTTACTGTTATTCAGAGCAAACAGCTGAGGCCCAGAGGAGTAAGTAATTTGCCAACTCACACAGATCCTTCAAACCTAAGCTCTACCTGCATCCAGATTGAGGGTTCTACTCATTCCATAAGCTGCAGTCTTTCGCATTTACTGCTTCCTTATGTCTGTATGGAATTTGTTGAGTGATGTCTGCTGTCTGCAGAGTTTAGCGTGCATATCAAAAACCTCTCCTCCTTTGGGGACACTAATTTGAACTCCTCTGTACCATGAGGAAACCGTTAATGAGCATGGTCCATTTGGACAGCTAGTGGCAGCAAAAAAACGACATGATTCTTGTAGGTTTCTCGAATATCCCAATGTGAAATAAAATGGGTGTGGCCAGTGGAACATGGTACATAACTGGCATTGTAACATTTTAGATACAAATCTAAACATCAATTTAGAAAACATCCTTTTAGGAATTAATAAGCTAAAATGAAAATTAGCTTACCTAACTCTTTAAAATAACCACACCATGACTTTCACTTTTTTTCTAATTATAGTATCTTCATTTTCCACCCTTGTAAATGGGTTTTCTTTTAAAAGGTGACCTTAAACATTGCTCTAAGGAATAAAAGAAAAAAATACTGGCACTGAACACCTCATTATTGGAGTTAGCAATGCTTTCTGCAAGTCTTTAACTTTCTCAAAAACAACATGAATAACGTCAACAGAAATGTATGGCTTGTTGAAGCCACAATGATCTTTCATCTCTGTTTCTTGTAGCAAGTTTATTTCTGTATATATTTTGCTCACCACAGGAATCATGCATGAATCTCTTTCATCTCTTGGGAAATATGTTTGTTTGGAAAAAAAAAAACCTTTCCCATTTTAATATCAAGAATGCCTATCTTACAGCACCACATTTTGAAATGATGCATCATAAAGCATGCTACATGGCTATATAAAATTTAGATTGCAGCAGGAAGGAGTGTCATTTGAATAGATTAAGGATGCAAAGCACGTTTATATTCAGAACACATGCAGTATGAGAAATGATGGGAACTCAGTGCTGTCCAAGCAGAAATGATGGTGATAGGTTCAAACCCCTAAATGCTCGCTCCAGAAAACTAGCCAAGGTAATGTGTTTTCTTCCCAGAGGCCTGCTCTACTATGCCTTGTCCTTAATCACAGTCACCAGACTCAGAGGTAAGAGAGCTGCACTGGGGATAGCCATTTCAGGCAGGTCACAGGGATATCGGTCAGAGCCGACGATACTCACCCTGTTTGTTCGGTTGTGCTTTCCCGAATGCAAGGAAATACATGCTGCTTCTACAATGTGGGCACTAACCAGCTACAGAAAAAAAAATATTCCACACGGCTCCTGAGTTTCTTTGCTGACCTTTACAGTGGTTTTTAATAAATCAATGGGAAGAATGTGAGATTTAATGTTTTCAAAGACAGAGGATAAGCATTTCCATCTGCAACAGACAAAGCTCCGAGGCTGGCTCTTTCACAGCCCTGCTGGATGCTGTCCAGGGCAGGAGTTCACTTTCTCGCCAGTACTTCACTGCTGCATGAATGCAGCAAAGCCTGCAGAATGGCATATGGGCGGATCCCTGGATTCCTACAGTAAAGCAGGCAGGCTTCTGAAGCCAGGATATGTAACACCGGTGTTTGGTAAGTTGAACATGTAAAAGACTCTCCGGATAGGAAAAGCAAAACTTGATTGTGTCTAAATGGCTTGTGATTGATTATTTTACTTAAATGTTCATTCATCCATTGAGTCGCCAAATGTCAACTGAACACTTACAAGGCACAGGATTCTGTACAAGTGTCATGGGAGACGCAGGGAGTTTTAGCCCATTCCCAGTCTTCACAGCCCTTGAAAAATACCTGAATACAATAAAAAGAAACCAACTACCACTACATACAACATGGATAAATTTCAAAAATGCTATACTGATACTGAGTGAAAGGAGGCTTAAAGTATACATATTGTATAATTACATTTCTATAAAATTCTAGGACAGGCAAACTAATGTATCGTGGAAAAAATATCAGAACAGTGGTTTCCTCAGGGAGGGTGGAGTAGGGAATGACTGGGAGGAGGCACATGGGAACTTTCTGGAGCGATGGTATTTCTATGTGTCTTGAGAACTTTGAATTGTGCAGATGTATGCATTTGTCAAGATGCAGAGAATGTACCAGGATTTGTGCATTTCATTAAATGTAAAATTTTCCATCAAAAGAAGAAAACTAAACCAAATGTGTATATACACATTAATATATTACATATAATTATCAAAATGAATATAACAATTAAAAATTTTATAAATATAAATATATAACAAATCATGTTAAAAAGCTAAGCAGAAAAAAATTTTAAAAAACATATACATGGAATTTCAAAGAATTATGCCAAAGTTAAATAATAGAAGAATTCTAGCAGATGTCAGAAGGAAGAAGAAAATGGTACAAGCAATAACTGCTACGATTTCAGACAAGGGAGAGGTGACTGTGGGCTTGAATCAGCATTTCTGTGTCTGTGGCTGGTTACCATGCCAGATGCTCTGAAGGTATCGTATTTATTTGCTCTGAAAGTATCGTATTTAATCCTCACAGCTGCATTATGAAGTTGATGTTCTTATTTTTGCTCTAAAGATGAGTAGTTACAGTATCACTATTTCTATTAGTTCATCCTCATAATGTATTAAAAAATTTTAGCACTCTTACATTGCTGCCTCATATGAATATGCATCAACTTTTATAAAACAGTGAAAATGATTTATACTGTGGCTTTCTAAAAAAAACCTAAAATATAACTTTTCTTGATCTTTAATATAAATACTTCAAGTCCGTTGTTCAAACCTGCTGAAATCATTTTAAAATCTGTCAACTTTAGGTAAAATCTGATAATGAACAAATGTGCCAATTTTTTTAACTTAGTACTATCAGAAATGTGCTTTATATGCTGTGTGTCATAGACTCTCAGGATTGGAAAGTATTTAAATGTCTTCCAGGCAAGACCTCCACTTGCTTCTTTGTCTGTGTCAGGTCTTAACCTTTGACGGCTTTGGTTATCCTTCTGTAGAGGGGATTATCTTCTTTCCATACCCTGCACTGCAGCCATTGCGCACCACTTCTGAACAGAGCCCAAATTTCTAGGGAAACAGAGGCACTGATATCCAGAAATGAGCTTTGGTTTTTCACTTTCTATTCGTCATTACACTTAAATTTCTTTACCATGTGAT
Organism: Cebus imitator; assembly: GCF_001604975.1. Taxonomy (NCBI): domain Eukaryota; kingdom Metazoa; phylum Chordata; class Mammalia; order Primates; family Cebidae; genus Cebus; species Cebus imitator. Next base: position 2,909,301 of record NW_016107536.1, read on the forward strand.
TCCTGTGGTATCCTCGCATAACAGACATGATATCGTGATATTTAAATGGGGAGTTGAAGTTTCCCAAGCATTCATGAGTTACATCACTGGTTCCCTGCAGCAATCCCGTGAGGCTTCTGCAGACCTTGCTGGTGTCACCATCCTCACTGGATCTATAAGGATGGTGAGAGGGCTGGAGAGGTCAGGGATGCACCTCAAACCCAATCTCCTGTAAGCAATGGAGCCACAACCATAATCCAGCTTTCATGTCATCAAATTCTTTAGGAATTTTCCCCCTATATCTTTCTGTTTTATAAGTACATGTACAAGCCCAGTCCTTTTCCAGATCCTTTCGTGGTTCAGTTTCACAAAGACAGGGAAGTCCCTGTTGCTGTTTAGTTTCTGATCAGATACTTGATGTACAACTACTCTAATTAGAGCTTCATCCCTTTACCCTTAATACTGTTAAAATGCCAATATCAGTGGAAGAGGTAAGGGCTAAATCTGACATACCTAAGCTTTCCACTTAAGATCGACTATGAAGCTTATAATAGTTTTGAGAAAAAAAAAAGAGGGAAAAGCTTGAGGACCTTGAGCAGTGAGCACAGGGCAAGAAGGGAAAAAGGAGATTCAACACTTCCGGGATGAAGTGGATAGTCAGAGAAGAAGGCAGAATGGTGATGGGGCTGGAAACAGAATATTCCTCATAGGCTTTGAGTTTGCCATTCTTGAAGCAAAGGCCTCTGCTTCTGTGGTATGATTGACTAAGCTATAATTCATATGTCAGTCAATTAATCCTGGGTGTATTTAAATCAAGGAAGAATACTAAAGCTTTATTTTGGGGTGCCTTTTCCCACCTGACGTTTGGCCCAAAAAAAATCTGTACAAAAGCCTGGCATGGTGGCCCTCATGCCTTCTTCCTAGCTACTCTTAAGGCAGGAAGATTGCTTGAGCTCAGGAGTTTGAGGCTGCAGTGAGCTTGAATGTGCCACTGCATTCCAGCCTGGGAAACAGAGTGAGACCTTGTATCTTAGGGGGGAAAAAAAAATCTGTACATTGACAGGCATTCATTCAAGCTTCTAGGTGTTGGGCAACCAGGAAAAGGCCAAAGGGAGTAGGAAATAGAAAGAGGAGAAGCAAAATGGCAGGATAACCCACATTTCAGGTAATCAAACCTAAGGAGGATTGATGGAAAATGAAATCATAATCCTGTAAGTTAAGAGGATAAAGGAAGGGGGAATTTGCATTCGTTAAGCATAATTATGTGCAATAATATTAATAGTATCTTTATGTCAAGCACCGTGCAAAGTCATTTACTTGGATAATTTCATTTAATCATCTCAAAATCCCAATGAATTGGGTATTAAAACCATGTTCATTTCAAAGATGTAATAATGAAGGTTTAGACTAAGTATGCCAAAGGAAATCAGCCATATTACATCATTAAGCCCTCACAGAACCCTGCTAAGGGAAGCATTATTTTCATTTTACAATGAGAAAAATGGAAGTCAGAGAGTTTATGAATATTGGTCAAAGTCAGCTAGGTGAAGGTCCAGCTGAATTCTCACACTTCCTGCTATGACTGAAGTGCAAGCCTCTTGAGAGGTGGTATGCAAACAAGATCTCTCACTCTTTTTTATTTCTCCTACAAAATTTAAATTTGTATATTAATGCAAAAAAACCCACTGCAATAATCAGAGTCAGGAACGCTGAAATCATATCACTCATCCATATAATTGTCTTTTGGGAAGAGTACCACAGACACAAGCCAAGTAAGTCCACGCTCTGCTTTATTAGTAGCCTGCAAAAATAGACATCCATCAGTAAAATAACTTGTAAGAGCCAAATTGCATTACAGCATCTCTCTCCAGATACAAGTTCAATGTCTTATTACTAACTGGCAATTCCTTTTGTTATTACATTATCTGGAAGAGAAAAAAAAACACACACACACACTAACAAAGATTCCCTGCACCTTTCAGGATCACTTCAACCTACAAATTTAATAAACTGAACTACCAAATCACATTAGGATAACAGATGTGCTTTTGAATAGGCCTTAGATATTTCAATTTGCAAAGTGCTTTTCCTTTCTCCTGCCAAAACAGTTTTTGCCCATTACACTGATGAATACTTACTTTAGAAGTTATCCAAATTAAAATTGCCTTCCAAATTAGTTCCCAAATGAAATTTAGAAAGATTACTTAAGTAAAGCCCATAGCTCTGTTTTAACATGATTCTGTGTACAAATGGTTGTAAGCTATCGGGAGAGAAGGCTCAGCTGCATGTAACATTCCGAGCTGTCCAAAGGTGGAAGGAACTGCTCCAAGCACGAGGCAAGAGCAATTTAGAAGAAAAAAGAAGAAAAAACTGACCCTAAATGGCCTCTCTGACTGTCTGCCAAGCTGAGAGTCTCTGATTCAAAAGGACGAAAAAGATTTAAAGTACTGAACGAGCTAGGGCCAAGGAGCATTCCCATCTTACAGTGATCATGAATGAGAGCTTAAAAGCATAACATTTGTCCCCAAACTGAGACTTGCCAATGTCTTAGTTTGCAGATGAGTCAAAAAGATTAAATTATGAGCAAAAGCGGCAGAATGAGGGAAGAAAGAGAGCAACCAGTTGAAGTTCTGGAGAACATATATTTGCTTATTTGCATTAAACTCATCTTTCCTACAGAATAAGGCTAAGTAATAAACAGCTGAATGTTAATTAGTTGTACTGGTTTCCATTCATGTAACACAATAATACTTTCCTTCTTCCAATTCTTGTTTTCTTTTCATGGGTTCATTGTGAATGAAAAGGGAGGAAAGAGGATGGTTCTCTCTGGCTTTGAGATTAAGTGTGGAAAGGAGCATGCATTCATATCCATTCACCTTTCTCATCTAAGACTCAAACAGAAGCATGAGGAATTGAATAGTCTCTCTCCCAATCCCTACTCTCTAAGTCTTTGGTTCTTTAGTTCTTCCTAAAATTTGTGTATTACTGATTTCCCTTTGAAGAAAGTAACCTATAAACTTGTCCCCAAAGTCCAGGCAATAGCGAACGGTGGAGCCTGGGGTTTAGAGAGAGGGCATGCCAACAGTCTCTAGGTGTTACTATGGCAACACATCCTAGAGGGTGAGTGATGAGCCTGCTGTTACTTCGAAAAAGAAAAAGTGTCACTGAAGCCAGCCAAATGCAGCAGCATCTTTTCCTGACAACTAAATATTAATGGATATCATGTTGCTCTGTGTATAGTTGTGAAAGTCTTTATAGATTTGGGAATAGCATGAAGGGTAGAAACGATACTGGATTTGATGTTGAGCTGTCCATTCTAGACCTAGTTCTGCCACTAAGCAAGGGCAACTGTCTTCAAACTGGGCCATATGTTTCCCTGGGGAGACTGAAGGTCTTTCTAAGGGGTTCACAGGCATACAGAGTACAAAGGGAATCTATTTCTAGATCTCCAATTGTCATATGCAGGTTTTCATAAAATCAATCTGCTTTCAAACTTGTACACATTCTCCTTCCCTCTTCTACCCTAAAGTGGAGGAGGTAAATCTTCAGCAGTAAGGTTTTGACAAAAATGCATTTAAGTCACATAACAAAATAATTTTTTACTATTGCACTGATAAAGATGCATTGAAATTAAAAGTATTCTTATTCCAATCTTTTTAAGTCTAATGGATTAAATAAACTGTCTTTAAGAGAAAAAAATGAATAGGCATAACTAAGAATCATTTGATGAAACTTGGTAAAGCCTCTTTTGGTGTATTTCCCAGAAATGGATTAACTTACTTTAATCATCTAGAGAGAAATTCCTTTGCAAGCTAAACGCTTCCCAATTCTCAGCTTCTAACAAACTCAAAGGAGTCGTTAATCAATTAATCTTCCGATCATGGAAGTATTTTTATAGGGCTGAGCATGATGGCTCATGTCTGTAATCCCAGCACTTTGGGAGGCTTAGGCAGGTAGATCACTTGAGGTCTGGAGTTTGAGACCAGCCTATGCAATATAGCAAGACCCCATCTGTAAAACAAAAAAATGAATAGCCAAATGTTGTGGCATAGTCCCAGCTACCCAGGAGGCTGAGGTGAGAGAATGGATTGAGCCCAGGAGTTTGAAGCTGCAGTGAGCTATGATTGTGCCGCTGTACTGTACCCTGGGTAACAGTGCCACCCTATCTCTAAAATAAATAAATTTAAATAAATACATAAATAAATTTTATAATAGGTCAACATGTGCTTTTTGATTTAACATTTGGAGATATTTCAAATATTGAGTGACATTGCTATAACTTAATGTAAAACTTTTAATGTAAAACTTGTATTCCGGTATACTTATATACTTGTTTGTTTACTTGAATACGTATATACTTATTTAGGTAAACTATGTGTCTCAGCAATTTTATAGTACATGTGGATGTGGGAATATCATGAAAAAAAGGGAAGTTTATTTTTATTTTAATAATTGCTTAATAAAATGTATAAGGTCCTGTTTTGAGCAAAAAGATTCACAAATGTAAAATATATTAAAGGTAAAACTAAAGGGAAGAGTAATCGAAATAAGAGTTCAAGGAGGAAAGGAATCATAAAATTGGTGAAGGTTAAAGAAGAGCTTGTTCATGTATGTGTCAACTGGGTGATAGGTGAATGTTGGCATTATATTTAGGTTCCATTTAATATGTTGAAAAGAGTAATTTCACATTTTTCGAGACAGGGTCTCGCTCTGTCACCCAGGCTGAAATGCAGTGGCATGAACATAGTTCACTGGAACCTCAAACTCCTGGGCTTAAGGGATCCTCCCACCTCAGCCTCCCAAGTAGCTGGGACTATAGGCATGCACCACCAGCCTGACTAATATTTTTATTTTTTGTAGAGAAGGGGGTCTCACTATATTTTCCAGGCTGGTCACAAACTCCTGGCCTCAAGCAATACTACTGCCTCAGCCTCCCAGTGTTGGGATTACAGGCATGAGCCACCACTCCAAGCCTAATTTCACAATTTTATTTTAGAATTCCTATATTTAAAACACACTGGAGTCAGGTATGGTGACTCATGCCTGTAATCCCAGCACTTTGAGAGGCCAAGGCAGGCAGATCATTTGAGCCTAGGACTTGAGACCAGGTGGGACAACCCACCTCCACCAAAAAATACTAAAATTAGCCAGACATGATGACACATGCCTGTAGTCCCAGCTACTCAGGAGTCTGAGGCAGGAGGATCGCCAGAGCCCGGGAGGCAAAAGTTGCAGTGAGTCATGATCATGCCACTAATAGTGCCGCTGCACTCCAGTCTGGGCGACAGAGCCAGACTCTGTCTCGAGATAAAATAATAAAATAAACTGGAAGTTACATCTTTTGCAACTATCTAAACTTAAATCAAGAAAAGAGTCAAAAAGATTTTCAACATTCTTCTAGGGTATATATGAGCAAAAAATGTTTGAAGAACACAGACTTGGGCAAAAGATTTGAATAGACATTTCCACAAAGAAGATATATCTATGAAATGTAAGTTCACAAAAATATGTCTAACATAGTCGTTAACAAAATGCAAACCAAAAGCACGATGAGGGACCACTTCACAACCCCTTAAATTAACATAACATAAAAAAAAATAGTAACAAGTATTAACAAGAATGTGGAGAAATTGAAACCTTCAGACATTGCCGGTGGGAATGTAAAATAGTACAGCTACCTCGAAAAACAGTTTGACAGTTTCTCAAAACATTAAACATAGAGTTACCATATGATCCAACAATTCCACTTCTAGGTATCTACCCAAAAGAAATGAAACATATGTACACACAACGACTTGTGTATCAATGTTTGTAGCAGCATTGTTCTTTTTTATAGATACATAACAGTTGTACATATTTATGGGGCACATGATATTTTGATACATGCATACAGTGTGTAATGATCAAATCAGGGTAATTAGAATGTCCATCACCTCAAACATTTATCTTTTCTGTGTGTGGAAAACATTGCGATTCTTTTCTTCTAGCTATTTTGAAACATACAATAAATTAATAACTATAATCACCCTACCGTGCCATTGAACAGTAGAACTTATTTCTTTTATTTAACTGTATTTTCATATCCACTAATAAAATCCTCTTGATCTCCTCCTTCCCTCTACCCTTCCCAGCCTCCAGTAACCACCATTCTACTCTCTACCTCCATTACATCTGCTTTTTAAGCTTCCACATATAAGGGAGAGCATAACGATATTTGCCTTTCTGTGCCTGGCTTATTTCACTTAACACACTGACCTCCAGTTTTAACCATGTTGCTGCATATGACAGGATCTCATTCTTTATATGGCTGAATAATATTCCATCGTGTATTATTACATTTTCTTTACTCATTTATCCACTGATGGAGACTTAGATTAATTCCGTATCTTCGCTATTGTGACAAGTACTGCAAAAAAACATGAGGCGCACATATCTCTTTGACATACTGAATTCCTTTTTTTTTTTTTTGGATGTATACTCAGCAATGGAATTGCTTGATCATATGGATTCTATTTTCAGGTTTTTTAATGAGAGTCCATATTGTTCTCTTTAGTGGCTCCACTACTTAACATTACCACAAATAGTGTTCAAGTTGTTCCCTGTTTCTCCATATCCTTGCTAGCATCTGTTATTTTCTGTCTTTTTGATAATAGACATTCTAACTGGGGTGAGGTGACATCTCATTGTGACTTTGATTTGCATTTCCCTGATGATTAGTGAGGTCAAACATTTTTTTCATATACCTGTTGACCATTTGTATGTCTTCTTTTGAAAAACGTCTAGTCAGGTCTTTTGCCTATTATTAAATCAGATTATTTGTGGTTCTTTTGCTGTTTTGTTGTTTGAGTTTCTTATATATTCTGATTATTAAACCCTTGTCAGATGAATAGTGTATTAGTTTGTTTCCACACTGTTATAAAGAACTACCTGAGACTGGGTAATGTATGAAGAAATGAGGCTTAATTGACTCACAGTTCCACAGGCTTAACAGGAAGCATGACTGGGAGGCCTCAGGAAACTTACAGTAATGGCGGAAGGCGAAAGGGAAGCAGGCACATCTTACCATGGCGAAGCAGGAGGGAGAGAGAGAAGGTGAGAAGGGAAAGTGCCACACACTTTTAAACCATCAGACATCTTGCGAACTCACTCATTATCATGAGAACAGCAAGAAGAAAATCTGCCCCCATGATCCAATCTCCTCCTCTCAAGTCCCTTCCGCAACACTGGGGATGATAATTCGAGATGAGATTGCATGGGAGCACAAAGCCTAATCATATCAGATATTATAGTTTGCAAATAATTTCTCCCATTTTGTAGGTTGTCTTTTTGTTGATTGTTCAGCATTATTCATACTAACCAAAGTGGAGAAATAAGTCAAATGTTCCTGAGCTGGTAATAGAAAAACAAAGTGTGGTAGCACAATGGGAAACTATTCAATATTTTTTTTAAAAATGAAGTACTGATACATGTAACAACATGGATGAACAAAAATATTACACTAAGTGAAAGAAGCTATCACAAAAGACCACATACCATATGGTCTATATGAAATGTCCAGAATAAACAAATGTATGAAGATAGAATGCAGATTAGTGGTTGCTAAGGGCTGAAGGCTAGGAGGAGGAATGGGGGAGTGTCAGCTACTGAGTGTAAGGTTTCTTTTGGGGGTAAGGTTTCTTTAGGGGGTGATGAAAATGTTCTAGAATTAGATTATGTTGATGAGTACACAACTCTAGAAAAATACATAAATACTGATTTAAAAGGATAATTGCACGTTCTTGCATAACTTTTACTTCCTTTGATGGAGATAAAAAGAAGAGATCAAATTCTCTGGTACAGCAAGGGGAAGGATGATGTTATTTATCCCTCCCTAGGCACTGGCAAGGCAGCCGGGACAGCCAAATGACCCTGCATGAAGCCCAGCCCAAGACAGGGTAGGGCAGGGATGGCCAGAGGCCCCTACGGACCTCTGTTTAGTTGATTAATGCTTTATGGCCAGGGTCATGGATTTCATTCTCCAAACCAGTTATCTGTTCTATCACCAGAGCTGAAAGTTGCTAATGGAAGCTCAACGTCATTCCTTTTGCATAATTTCTTTCTGTTGCCCTTCATAAATAGACATGATTGATGTTCCTATCAGGTTATCAATAATAGAAGGAGAACTACCTGGTTTCTATGCATCTAGGAATGTGAGAGGGAAAATAAGCAATTAATGCTCAAATTTTCTAGCTGCAAGGATAGCTTCTTTTGTGTACATCTCAACTGAAAAGACTAAAGCCATAATTTCCAATTTAAGTTTAGAATATGTTGAACATTCTCTTTCCAAATATGTGCCTTTATAGCTGAATAGTATAATGAAGTTGGAAAAGGAGTAATAAGCTTGTATATTGGAGTGTTGTAGAACAGGTACATAATCTTTGGAAGGCTACATATTCTAGCTCTTCTCTCATTGTTTGAAACACTTTTGTTGCTTTATAGCCAGTTTATAAGCCACACAAGGAAACCAGTTACCCTTACTTTATAGTCCGTCATGCCTTTCTTACAATGTTACCCACTTTTATCTTTGATTTTATTTGCTAGTTTTGGGTCCTCAGTGACTTTTGACCACTTTCAAAAATCTAAAGGTAAAAATGTGCCACTGATGATAATTTTCAAAATAATGGGATTTATAATGTTCTACAGACATTCACACAAAAATGTTTCTGGTCTCAACTGATTTTAAGAAATGTCCAGAATAAGCAAATCTATAAAGACAGTGCTCCAGGGCAGATGCATACCAGCATCCCACGAGTTTATTTTTCCCACTGGTTTGCCTCTTCTTGGGTCACATGTTTTCCTCTTTCTCTATTTACATCCTTGTTTTCCTAAAACATATTCTCAAGTTATTTTGTAAGAATTGGGAAGTGAACTTTTGAATCCATGCATGTCTACAAGTGCCTTTGTTTGCCCTCCCACTGCACTGATTCTTTCCCTGGGTACAGAGATTTCATAAAACAATACATGTTACATGCACATACACACTCACACACAAACACAATTTCTAAGAGCTCTTTCTTGCTCTCTTTCTATTATCATGGTATCTGGTTCTTGTTTTACAGGGACAATGTCTTAGTCCATTCAGGCTGTTATAACAAAATACCATAAACTGGGTAGTTGATAAACAACAGGAAATTATTTCTTACAGTTCTAGAGGTTGGGAAGTCCAAGATTAAACTGCCAGCAAGTTCAATGTCTGGTGAGGGCCCTGTCTGTCTTCTTGCAGTGTCCTCACAGGGTGGAAGAAGTGAGGGAGGTCTCTGTGGCCTCTTTTGTTTTTATTTATTTTTTGAGACCAAGTCTTGCACTGTTGCCCAGGCAGGAGTGCAATGGCACAATCTCGGCTCACTGCAACTTCCACCTGCCAGATTCATGCAATTCTCCTCCCTCAGCCTCCCAAGTAGCTGGAATTACAGGCGCACACTACCATACCTGGCTAAATTTTTCTATTTTTAGTAGAGACAGGGCTTTACTATGTTGGCCACACTGGTCTCAAACTCCTGACCTTGTGATCTGCCTGCCTTGGCCTCCCGAGGCCTCTTTTTTAAGAACACTAATTCCATTCATGAGGGCTCTACCCTCACGGCCTCATCACCTTCCAAAGAACCCACTTTCTAATACCATCACCATGGGGTTAGGATTTTAGTGTACAAGGAAGACATAATATTTAGTCCATTGCAGATGATAGAGTCTCAAATTTCTCTTAATATAGTAATTAGGTTGAGAAAGAAGGTGACTTCTGCCTATTGCATTATCTATTTTCTCCAGGGTCAGATTTTCCATTTCCTTGGCTTTTTCTTTTCTCTATCACAGGCTTTCTTCAAAGATCTATTGAGCTCTCTTGTTCCTTGCATTATTCTGTAAGCCATCATAAGATTACATATTTTTTACATTTCTTAATTATCATTTTAATGGTGTCTTAGCAAAGAGGATGAATATGCTCATTTCAAAACCTTCAATTAGATAGCTACTACATCTATCAGATAGCTATCATTACATTTCATATGTATGATAGAAACAAAATTGCATACAAAGCACTTAAATCAACTACTTGCCTTGTAGTGCCCAATGACTGGTGTCAGATGAGTTGATAATGAAAACCAGTAAGCATCAAGGGCTTAACAAAATAGCAAAAAATATACCCACCTGCCGACCCTCCCCCAACACATATATGCATGTAGACATATTTCATGGGTCACAGTTTGTTTATATTTTAAACTCACAGTGTTCACAGCTTTGTTTCCATTCAGGATCACAAAATGGTAATATACCTTTCAAAAAAATAATAAATTTTTTTGGAAAGCTTCTAGGCAGACATGACCAGCTCTTGGAAAACTTTTTTAAGTACAGCATGCAGAAAAATATTTTAAAATATTATGATAAACACTATATGTATATATATTTGACACCTAAGCAAGATATAAATATACCTTGTTACCCACTTTGATTTTATTAGCTAGTTTGGGTCTTCAGTGATATTTGATATATATCTATATACCAAAAGATATATATATATATATATATATATATATCTTGCTTAGCTGTTAAATATTAACATTGCATCAAATTAACTTTCAATCTTAAAACAAAAAATTGTAGATACAAGACCTTTCCATAGCTTTCCTCAATCCCTTTCCTCTGCTGTCTTTCCTAGTTGTAACCAGCAGAATGAATTTAGTACTACTCATTCCCTTGCACGATTCTGAATTTATATCTATAAATAATATGGGTACATATAATGATATAGACATGTCAGTCATAAATAAACATAATTGTATTGGTTCCTTTAAAACCCTGAAAACTTATAAATGTTTATTTCACCTTACATGCAGTGCTACACTCCATTGAACAGAATTAATGATAGCATGTTTATTTGTTTGCTGACTTCAAAGAAAATGTTTTTAATTTTTCTACATTAGATATATTTGCTACACGTTTGGCAGAATATCCTCTGTTAGATTAAGAAAATTTTCTTCAATTTCTAGTTCGATAAGAAGTTTCATGTATGAATATCGAATTTTACGCAATAAGTTTTATCTAATGCGATAATTATCTGCACATTTCCTTTATTCTGTAAACGTGATGAATTATATTAATAGGTTTTATAATGTTAAATCATTACATCCTGTGACTAGATAGATGATAGATTATACACAGACATAGATATAGATGTACATTCATTCATTCTTGGATTCAGTTTGTATTTACTTAAGTATGTTGCATATATATTCATAAATTGATGTTAATCTCTACTTTCCCCTATAGTCCTTGTCGGATCTTTGGATCAAGTTTCTACTAACCTCATTAACTGAGTTCAGTAAATTTCCCTCATGTTTTATTATTTGGATAAACTTGTACAACAGGCTATTTCTTGGATGCTTCATTAAACTTGCTTATAGAATCATTCAGGTTTGGTATTTATTTTGTATAAATCTAAACTACTGAAAAAATATCATTATAGTTATAGGACTGTTCAAGTTCTATTCCTTCTTGAGTAAATATTGCAATCTGTATTTTTATAAACAGACAATGGTACACTGTAAGTTTTCAATTTTATTAACATAAAATCATTGGTGTTGATGATATTACTATTATTTTCATGTTTTTGTTTAATTGGTAGCTATGCCTCCTTTTTTATTACTCATCTGTGTCTTTTATTTAAAAAATGAATTGTGGTAAAATACACATAAAATTTACTTTATTAACCATTTTAAAGGGTATAGTTCAGTAATGTTAAGATTATTCACCCTGTAGTACGACCTATCTTTAGATGATTTTATAAGATCAGATCTTTTAAATGGTTTCTTTATAAATTACCCAGTTGGGTATTTCTTCATAGCAGCGTGAGCATGGACTAATACAACTTTAATACCTCATGACTCTTTTTGTGACTGGCTTATTTCACTCAGCATAATATTCTCAAGGTTCATCCATTGTGGCATGTGACACTGTAGCATGTACATGTGCTTAGTGATGTTCAGCCTCTTTTCACATGCTTGTTGGCCAGGTGCCTCCTCCCTTTTTTGGGTTACTTTTACCAAAGTTTCATCTGTAATTTGATTCTTTTCCAATCGAGATTGTTGTAGCATGTGACAGAATTCTTCTCTCTAAGGGCTGAATAATATCCCACTATGTATCACATTTTGTTTATCCACTCAACCATTGACAGACATTTAGGTTGCTTCCAACTCTGCTATTGTGAATAATGCTGCAGTGATCATTGGTGTGCAAATCTCTCTTAAGAAACCCTGCTTTCAACCTGGATGGAATTGGAGGGCATTATTCTAAGTGAAGTAATTCAGGAATGGAAAACCAAGCATTGTATGTTCTCTCTCACAAGTGGAAGCTAAACTATGAGGATGAAAAATACAACAGACTTTGGGGCCTTGGGGGAAAGGGTGGGAGGGGGATGAGGGGTAAAGGATTACACATTAGGTACAGTTACACTGCTCAGGTGATGGGTGCACCAAAATCTCAGAAATCACTGCTAAAGAACTTATTCATGTAACCAAACACCACCTGTTCCCAAAAAACTTACTGAAATAAATAATGTGGAAACAATATTAAAAAGAATAAAGTAGTGAAAAAAGTAAAAACAATGAAATAAAATTGATTGAAATACGTTTGGAAGAAGAATAAGAAAGGCAGAAGAAGAAGAAGGAGGAGGAAGAGGAGGGGAGGGGGAGGGGAGGAGGAGGAGAAGGAGGAGGAGGAG
>NW_016107536.1:2925693-2950154 GCF_001604975.1 Cebus imitator
AAAAAAAAAAAAAAAAAAAAAAAAAAAAAAAAAAAAAAAAAAAAAAAAAAAAAAAAAAAAAAAAAAAAAAAAGATGTAATTGCTTAGAAATTATCCTGATGAACTGAACAGTCAGGCCAACAAAGAATCAAGGGGCAGGTCCATTTTAAGCTGACTTATTTTTCAGTTCAACTTGGTTGCTGAAAGGAAGCAGAGAAAAATGGAAAAGACAGGCTCATTAAACAAAGTGAGAACAATTTAATTCAAATACTTAAGTACCAATTAGCTAATTGCAAGCCCCACACTGATAAGTCCGAAGATCTTAGCTTCTGGGCAGACTGGTGAGACACAGTGCGATTTTGGAATCAGAGTCCCAGATTCTGTGAAATGCATAATAGATCATCCAAGTAATTCATGGATAGGATTAGAAATTAAGAGCTAAGTAAGCCTTAGGAAGCACTACACAGAAATGCCTTGGCTTGAATCTATTGGATAAGCTTTCATAAAGTTTTCTATTTGTTTACATAATATGCTATTATTAAGAACTAGTTAGTTCTCCACAAGAACTAGTTAGTTGGGTCTTTTTGATAAGGAAATGTTCTGTACCTTAAAAGGTACATTGATTTCTGAAGGACAACTTAACACCAAAGTTATCAAAACGACAAGTCCGCCATCTACTGGTCAAATTAGTATACTGCAAGATGAATTCAGGCCTGTAAATGCTAGTAATTTATCAACCTCTTCTGGTTTTGCTTTCAAAAAACTGGATTTCGGGCCAGGCGCGGTGTCTCACGCCCGTACCAGCACCTTGGGAGGCCGAGGCTGGCGGATCACGAGGTCAAGAGACCTAGACCATCCTGGCCAACATGGTGAAACCCCGTCTCTACTAAAAATACAAAACTTAGCTGGGCTTGGTGGCACGCGCCTGTGGTCCCAGCTACTCGGGAGGCTGAGGCAGGAGAATCTCTTGAACCCGGGAGACAGAGGTTGCGGTGAGCCGAGACAGAGCGAGACTGCATCTCAAATAAGTAAGTAAGTAAGTAAATAAAATTCCAGGTTTTCACTTGAGCCCTGGAGTTTGAGGTTACAATGAGCTATGATCGCATCACTGCACTCCAGCCTGGGCAATAGAGCAAGACTTTATCTCTAAAAAAAACTCAAAACAAAACAAGGATTCCTGGAGAGTCATCCCAAAAGATTAAATTGTTAGTGGTAGGATTCCAGGTATTTTTACTGGTAAATAGGAGAGATATTTGGTGAAAAGATAAGAGCAGTTTAGTGTCACTTCATTTATATGACAAAAAACAAATGATTATTCAGCTTATTTCTGAAAGCTCTCCAGGGTGAATGTTACTATCCAAATTTTACAGGAATTTTATATCTGTTTAGAAAATACAGTTTACATTTAATTTTTTTCTTTTACTGATGCTACTAAATGCAGCAGAATCATGATTGCTTTAAATAATTTTTAATGTATAGATTTGCTTCTAATCTGGGAGTTAATTTATATATTCTATAAGAAATAAGATGCCTTAATAAATAAATCGATTTCTCCTGAATCCATACAATTTATTAGGGGCAGCTATGCAGTGTGCTTCTTATAATTTACATCTCAGGCTCATTATTCATCTGGTGCATGAAATTTTTCCATGGGGGACAATGGAGGGTTAAGCGTAGGACAGTAACTCTGTGGCTGTCTGAAGGACCTCAGCTGTGCCAACACATTCCCAGCAACCCCTACCTGCCTTCTCACTCTTTTTTTTNAGAGGAGAAGAAGAAGGAGGAGGAGGGGAGGAGGAGGGGAGGAGGAGGGGGAGGAGGAAATCCTGCTTTCAGTTCTTTTGGATATATACCCAGAAGTGGAATTGCTGGGTCTTATGGCGATTCTATTTGTGATTTGTTGAAGAACCCCCAAACGGTTTTCTACAGGGGCTGTACCACTTTGCATCTCCACCAACAGTGCACAGGGGGTCTGATTTCCCCACATCCTCACCTTTCTTTGTTTTATTGTAATAACCTTCTTAAGGGGTGTGGAGGGATACATCATTGTGGTTTCAATTTGCGTTTCATTAATACTTAGTGCTGTTGAGCCTCTTTTCATAAGCTTTTTGGCCATGTGTCTCCTCCCTTTATTGGATTACTTTTACCAAAGATTTATCCGTAATTTGATTCTTTTCCATTTTTTTGACTGAATTTTCATTTTGTGATCTTTTTTATTTCCTTTCTTGGGTGTTTTACCTCATTAATCTCTGATTTTTATTATTTGATTTCCTCTATGTTGGGAAGTTTTACTTTATTCTTTTTCTACCTTCTTAAAGTGAATTTTTAGCTTGTTAATTTTTCCTATTTTATTTTTTAATATAATAAATTATGGCCATAAATTTCCTTCAAGTATATCCCGTCAGCTGTAGTATCCAAGGCGACTTTGGTAGAATTTTTATTATCGTTCAGTTCAAATATATTTTAAGTGCCCTCTTATTTTATTATTTGACTCAAAGATTATTTAGATATATACCTTTACATTTCTAAACGTGGGTTTTTTTTATTTACACTTTGGTCATTGATTTTAGCTTGTTTATGTTGTAGTCAGAGAATATGGTCTATATGGGGGTTGTCAGTGGTGTTATTTGCTAAAAATTACTTTATGACGTAGTATTTTGTCAATTATATATATATATCTATACACACATATACATTCTATGAATTCTTGAAAAAAGTGTATATATTTTCTCTGACAAGTACAGTGCTCTGCATATGTGCATTAGACCAAACTTGAGGGATTTTTAAATCTAATCAGTAGCTAAGAGACAGGTTTTAAAGCTTGGGATTGTGAGTTCATTTTAATTTTTTCAACTTTTGTTAATATATGTTTCAACTTATGTTAATAGTATATGTTTCAATTTATGTGCGTATAAAATTGTTACATCTTTTTGTTAAATGGTTGCATTTAAAATTATGTATTAATAATCTTTACTCCTTAGCAATTTCTTGTAAATAGCATATGGCTAGATATTTTTTTATCCATTCTGACAATCATTGGCTTTTAACTAGTAAGGTAAGTTTATTCACATTTATTATCATTACTAATAGGGTATTTGTTTCTGTCATCTTGTTTATTGCCACTGACTGATTTTTCTGTGCTTAATTTTCTCTACTCTGCCTTCACTTGAAATTGGTCAAGTTTCCTTTTTTTCTCTTTTCAGAGACTAAGATTTAACAAAAAGAGTTACTGAAGCTAAAGTTGCTGTTGCTCATGGATGACTTTCTCCTTCTGTCATTCAGGCACCTGCATCTGGTTTCCTCAATGCAAATCCCCACGTGGTTAGTTGTGGCGTGGGGAAGGAACTCTGATTCAAAGTAAAAGGCTTTGCATCCGCAGCCCAGTTCCACACTGTACTAACTGGTGGGTCTCAAACAAATAACCTTCCTGAGTTTCACTTTTCTTATTTTACAAAGAATCAAGCATATCTATCTCATAGATGTGCTGAGAGCATTATGCCACTATCTATTACATTGCCTGGATAACAATAGACAATTAATATTTGGAAGTTTCTCTGTTGGTTTCTTTTATTTGAAAGTCTTTATCCTGAGAACCAAAAGACTCATGAAGTAGCAATGATTTCATGTTTTGCTTTTTTGTAGACAAGGGAATGTTGTTTGTTTTGTGTATTACTCATCATTTTCTTTGTTTTTATTAGAAGAAACCAGCACTAGTTTCCAAGCTATCCACTTATCTGTCGTCTTCTAATACGAACTGAGATTTATGATTAATTAATGTTCTCTTCTTCCAGACTGAACTACTAAACTTTTTCCAGCTTTACTTGAGCTTACTAAGTTTTCCTCAAGCTAAAAAGATGTAATTGCGGCCGGAAGTTGGTCTCGACACCGAGACGAGCCGGGTTGTATTTGGAAACGCGGAGTTTTCCTGTGTTGCGGGATAACAATGGACACTCAGAAGGACGTTCAACCTCCAAAGCAGCAACCAATGATATATATCTGTGGAGAATGTCACACAGAAAATGAAATAAAATCTAGGGATCCAATCAGATGCAGAGAATGTGGATACAGAATAATGTACAAGAAAAGGACTAAAAGATTGGTCGTTTTTGATGCTCGATGAAACCTGGGAATTTAGAGGAATGTCTTCATTTAATTTGCTCTCTCAATGTTTCTAATTGTTGTATAGCTTTCGATTTTGCATACAGTAGTTTCCCCTTATCTTCAGGGGATGCATCCCAAGGCCCCCAGTGGACTCCTGAAACCTCAGATAGTACCAAATCTTTATACACCTTTTTTCTATATATACATACCGATGATAAAGTGTAATGTATAAATTAAGCATAGCAAGAGATTAATAGAACAATGATAACATACTGTAATAAAGTTATATGAATGTGGTTGGTCTTTCTTGCTCTCAAAATATCTTCTTATACAGTGTACAGTACTAACCTGTTTTTGGATGTCGTTGACTACAGATAACTGAAACCACAGAAAGGAAACTTGGAATGAGTGAGGCACTGCTGTACTTAGGAATACAACTATATACATATGATTTTATTTTTAAGACCATATTGTATTTATCTACTAATATTTTGTATAAAGCTATTTTTTGTTCCGTTACATGACTTTTTGTTTTACTCTGTATGTAATCTGACACACAATTAAGGGTAAAGTTGCTTACCCAAACCACACTTCTAATCAAAACCTAGAATCATCTGCGGTGCTTGTTAAAAATGCAAGTTTCTAGAACCCTCTGAAGTTGTGATTAAATAAATTTATTGGAAACCACTGTTCTGTGTCGCCGTGTCATTTGATACGGAGTATACCATTGTGCTTGGTGTCAATATGCCATACATCATCTTGAGTTCAGTTTTTCATTTATTACTTGGTATAGGCCTTTTTGTATTTTCATATAATGCTTGATTCTTGAATCTCAGAATAATGAAGGGAAACTTTAATTGTTGCCTTCTGTAAGGCAAAATCAACCCCAAGCAAAGAAGCAGGCTGTTAAGCCAAGTGCAGTTTCATAGGTTTAATCACTCATTGAAGTCAGCAGTTCTGCTTTAGGATGCAAAAAAAGCAGGCAGTGACTCAGGAGGCTAAAGTGGAAGGATCACTTGAGCCCCAGAGTTTGAGGCTGCAGTGAGCCATAATCGTGCCACTGCACTCCAGCCTGATGGACTGGGCGACATCCTGAGTCAAGGGTTGGGAAGGGGAGCATTGGCTTACGCTGAATTACTGGATTAATGTTTAAATCTTTAGCCTTGATCTTACGGATGTTGAATTAATGGTCACTATACGATATTCTGTTCAGGTATTCCATGGTTCTGGAATGTCATGTTGACCATCCTGACATGCAATTTAAAGATTTGATATATTCCAACTTTATTAATAGCTATGTCTGTCTTTTACATTCAAAATATTGTCCATCATTTTGTAAACACCTGTATTTTGACTACCATCTTCATATATTCTATAAATTTATTACATGCTATATGAGATACTGCCATGCCGAGATTATTTTTTTAAGACAGGGTCTCTCTCTGTTGTAGGAGGAGGGAGTTGTGCAGTGCAGTGGCATGATCATAGCTTACTACAGCCTCCATCTCGCAGACTCAACAATCCTCTCACCTGAATAGCTGGGACTGCAAGCACACACCACCGTGCTGGCTGATTCTTTTAATTTTTAGTAGAACTGAGGTCTCACTACATTACCCAGGCTGGCAATAAAATGGAGCTTTCTTAATTTTATAATTCTGGTATATTCCTTCTTGAACTTTATAGATGCGGGAATCCCAATACATGGTGTGTCTTTATGACAGTTCCCTAAACAGATAAACCCCAACTTATGTAAAGTTACACTTAA
Source organism: Cebus imitator (assembly GCF_001604975.1). NCBI lineage: Eukaryota > Metazoa > Chordata > Mammalia > Primates > Cebidae > Cebus > Cebus imitator. Next base: position 2,931,539 of record NW_016107536.1, read on the forward strand.
TTCTTCTAAATCCTTAGCATATCAGTAGTTTAATTGAATATTGTTACCTGGCTAACTGGGCAGAAGAACTTGATGCAAAAAGTATGACAGCTGGAACTCAGTCTGCTCCCAGTCAGCCACTTACCTTGTTGTGCTCCCTTCATCTAGAAACTAGAAGTAATTTTACCTCTTACCTACCTAGACAGTTTCAAGAAAAAAACTGACATAAAATTGCCTTAAAAACATTCTTTTGAATAGTGCTCTAAAATATGAAAATTAGTAAGCTTGAGCTTGATGTTAGCACATAATTTGGCACGCTATCAGTGGCTTACTGACTGTGGACACACTGAAAAGCACTAAATGGAGATTTCAAATCCAGTCTTGCTACTCAATGACTGGCCAATTCACTTGATTTCCTTTCAGTTTCATTATCAAAGTGGAGGAATTATGATTACAAGTGATCAATGGGCATATGGAGGTAACAGTGCTTTAAGATAGCTATTGTAAGAGATTGGACTTATGAAAAATTAAAAAATGAAAGCTGGGCACGGTGGTTCACACCTGTAATCCCAGCACTTAGGGAGGCCAAGGCAGGAGGATTGCTTGAGCTCAGGAGTTCAAGACCAGCCTCGCCAACATGGTGAAACTCCGTCTCTACTAAAAATACAACAAATTAGTTGGGTATGGTGGTGTGTGCCTATAATCCCAGCTAATTGGGAGCCTGAGGCATAAGAATTGCTCAAACCCAGGAAGTGGAGGTTGTGGTGACCCAAGATTGCACCACTGTACTCCAGACTGGGTGACAAGTTGCCTCATCATACGTAATACACCCATGTCCTCATCCTTCCTTAGAATGAGTTCTGTGTTAGAAGTTTAAGTGGAGTGGTTATTTGAGCAGAGAGGACAGAAGGATGAGAAAGAACAACACTGAAATAGGGAAAACACTCCATGTAAAAGCTCTGGGGTGAAAAGTGAGATTAATCCTGTTCCCACTTCAGAATCAAGCCCATGTGACTCAAACTTCATGACAGGAGGGATAGCGGGAGAAGATGAGGTTGCAGAGGTGGACAGAAGAGGTCAGCTCACTTAGGGTATTGTGATGGGAAGCCATTGGGACGGTAAGCAGGAGAGTGGCATGAAGAATTACTAGGCTGTTGTATGAGAATGGACTATATAGGACAGGCGGCAGCAAGGAAACGAGACCATCTGTAATAAGTAGAGGTAATGGTGGCTGGGCCAGGGCCGTAGTTGTGGAGGTGATAAGTATCTGGCTGTGAGTTACATTTTGAGATTGAGCCAATGGGACTTACTGATGGATTGGTTAGTAATTAAGAGATCAGTAAACAATACGGGCTTTGGTGCAAGGCTTTGGGTCCAAACAACACACCACCCCTTGTTATCTAGCTAAGTAACTTTACCAGGCCTCATTTTATCTCCTTGTTTCTTGGATGATATCTTCTTTTACCTCTATGAAGATCACTAAAGTGATCATTTAAAAAATTTTTTATCTTATAGAGCCAGCCTCTCACTATATTGCCCAGGCTGGTCTGAACTCCTGGGCTCAAGCAATCTGCCCGTCTTGGCCTCCCCAAGTGCTGGGATTACAGACATGAGCCACTGTGTCCTGCTGAGCATTAGAATTTTTGCCACTAACAGTGCTTGGTGGTAGACTGCAGGTCTGTAATTAAAGTGCAAAAAGGAAAGAGAAATACATTTACAGAACTGCTAGGCACTGTAAATAAACTTTGATGTTCATCTATTTTAACTAGTTTGAAATTATAAAACTGAAATTTCCAGACAACCGCTATTATTTTATTCATCTGAACTGTATTAATATTTTGTCTTATTCACCTTTTCATCCCTGTGCTTCGTATGGTGCCTGACTCATAACCATCACTCAGAAAATGAGGAATGCTTGAAAAGGAAGAGGGAATCTTGTCTTTTACTTTTTTTTTAAAGGGGAAGAGGTAAGTGAATCTTGGTTGCAGTGCACTCTATACCGAGACCAACTAGGTCGTAGAGACCCCCACCCAGGCAGTGCTGAAGGAATTAAGAAGCAGACACCCAGATAGAACAGCAAAGTGGGATTATCTGGAGGAACCAACAGTCTTCTGAGCTGAGAGCCTCAGAGGGCTGACAGCATTCTGGGCTGAAGGCCTCAAGCAGACAGTGACTCACATTATTTATTCTCTCTGAACAGGTGATTATTATTAACAAACAGGTGTTCTGTGTTTTCTCATAGAACCAACATAAACTAGATAGGCAGCTGGTGCCTGATTACCACTGATCACAGACCAACTAGAAAGTATTCTCCACGAGCGAGCCACGGGGGCCAGGTCACATGTCCTGTGCTTAAAGAATTGTTTTAACCGGTGTATGGTTTACATATACTGTCTTGCCACTTTAGAATGCCCCAGGTAGTTTTCCACTGGGGGTGGGGGGTGGATAGGTTTTCCTTGCCATCGTTCTTAGCAGACTATATTTTATCATACACTCAGCATTTCTCAACAACTCTGAAATTTTAATTACTTTTTATAGTTAAATAGGAGATTAATTTACTTAGCAGGGAATACAGCAGTCCAGGATAACAGAACAATAACAGCGTTTTAAAAAATATTTTATTTATGGGCCAGGTGTGTATGGTGGCTCACACCTGTAATCCCAGAACTTTGGCAAGCTGAGGAGGGCAGATCACTTGAGGTCAAGATTTCAAGACCAGCCTGGCCAACATGGTGAAATCCATCTCTACTAAATATACAAAAAAGCCAGGTGTGGTGGTGGGCTGTAATCCCAGCTACTCGGGAGTCTGAGGCACGAGGATCACTTAAACCTGGGAGGTGGAGGTTGCAGTGAGCCAAGATCATGCCACTGCACTGCAGCCTGGGCGACAGATCAAGACTCTGCTTCCAAAAAAAAAAACCAAATACATAAATAAAAAACAAAAATTTTATTTAAGTTATTTTTTTTTGTAGAGGCAGGCTCTCACTTTTTTGCCCAGGTTGGTCTCGAACTCCTGGCCTCAAGCCATCCTCCCGCTTGAGCTTCCCAAAGTGCTGGGATTACAGGCGTGAGCCCCTGTGCCTGGCCGATGCCAGCGTTTTAACTCTACAACAAATTGAAACTCAAACGAGAGGAAGGCGACCTCTCACACCAACTCTTCTGCTCAAATGATCCTCTGCCAATGAAGGCGGAGAAGGGTGAACCCGGGGCCATTGGGCAGATCTTTGCGACAGCGGGTCGGGGCGTGGCAGAGGCCTAATGCCCGCCCCGGCCGCGACCAACAGGCCCTGTGGCCTCTGGCTCGGGGCGGGGCGACCCGCCCCTCCCTCATCACCTGCGGCGCAGCCGGAGCTGGTGCAGCGACCGCGACCTCCCGAACGCGGGGCGCGGAGAAGCAGGTGAGTGCCTGTGTGTACCTGCGGGCCGGGAACAGAGGATGTGCCGCGTGTCAGTCCTTCTCTCCCAGAGCGGGGGCGAGAGGCTGTAGGGGAAGGCGAAGGGGCGGTGGGCAGCGAGGGAGAGGGAGCCGTGGGGTGGACGTACTTCCCGGCCTGGGAACACACGGGCTTTCCAGGCCGCGGGGGACGGTGTCGGGTGTCGGGGCGCGGTGGCAACGCTGGAGTTCCCGGGTCCGCCGGCGCACTCAGCCCTGGTGACCCAAGCCAGGGCGCTGGGGAGAGATCAGAGACCGTTGCGGCGGGGCTGTGGGGCCCCCGGGTCCCGGCGCCGCTGTACACAGAAACCGTTGCTACGGCTGAGGATGCCGTTTCTTTTTGGTCTCTGTCTGCAGGAGGCGCTCGGCCCTGTGGAGGAAAGAGGGTGCCTCGGTGGGAGAGACCCAGCTTTTCGCGTTACTAGGCCAGCGCAATTTGCACTGGAGGTATTACTAAACTGGCCACGAAATATGGGAGGTGGGTGTGGATCAGGATGATGGAGCAATTAAATCCAGCTAGGACCGAAGATTTTCCCAATTCGAGACAAAGACTTTGCGAACAGAGGTGGAAGAGTTCTGACGTATTGTATAACTTGTTTTTTGAACTTGGGGTGGACATTCGGTAATCTTGAGAAGTTGTATCCTACATAAAGAAAGAAAAAAAAGCATGGTTGTTTTCAAAAAGGATTCTCAGAGAGACTTGGTCCACAGGGAGTGAGCTCTCCCAATTGACTGTTCAGTTTTAGAGCCAACTCCTCGTACTCTTTCTCTGTTCTCACTACTGCACTTGACTAGTCTTTAAAACAAAAAGATTCTCAAAAATGTTAAAACGGTGTTCAGAATGAAATTCATTTGATTAGGTAAGAGATGGCTCTGTCATATGTTTTTAATCATATTTTATTGAAATCATAAAATCTCAGGGGTTGCAAAATACCTTCAATTCAGGATAATCTATTTTAATCCCATAACATGTCTTCCACCAAAGATCCCCCAGCTCTTTGGAAAAATTCTCTTAGGGCAACCCATTCTATTCTGCGTAGCATCAATAATTTACAAGTTCATCATCTTGCTTTCCTGTAACTTCTACCCCTTAAGTTTATCCTTGTCATGGGAGCCATTCATCAATAGGCCCTGCAGGTATGGTGTGAAAGCCACATCTAATTTCTCAGCTGGATCTCATCCTGAAGTCTAAGAACTGTCATCTATATCTTACACCTAAGTTAAAGCCGGCAGGAATTTGGAGAAGTGGACAGTGTCCTCTTTTTCTGCAGAGGTCTAATATATGACCAGACACCCAGAGGGTTGAAAAGAAATACTTCAATGAATTAGACCCATTGCTACTTCTTGGTTTATTGTTTGTTTTTGAGATGGAGTCTTGCTCNTCTGTTGCCCAGGCTGGAATGCAACTGCAGGATCTCAGGTCACTGCAACCTCCACTTCCTGGGTTCCAGCGATTCTCCTGCCTCAGCCTCCTGAGTAGCTGGGATTACAGGCACCGACCACCACACCCAGTTAATTTTTTGTATTTTTAGTGGAGGTGGGATTTCACCATGTTGGCCAGGCTGGTCTTGAACTCCTGACCTCAAGTGATCTGCCTGCCTCAGCCTCCTAAAGTGCTAGAATTACAGCTGTGAGCCACCACGCCCAGCCTAACTCTTTTTATACCCTGGATTTTGAGAATATTTCTCTGCTCAGCCACCAATAACCCAATTTCCAGGCTCCATTCTTTCTTCTACATAAATACAAACATAAACTATCAGAGTTAGACTAGCGTGTGACCCTATGTCCATCTGAGGAGACGCAAGATGACGGCGTGACAATTCTTAGCTTAAAAAACAAAAATGCAGATCTCAGACTCCAGCTTGCCAGCCTTAGCTGGTTTCCTATGAAGAAAGCATCACTTCATCCAGTTAGAAAGCTCTGTCTGTCCATCCCTGGTACCAAGACTAAGAGCATCCACTAAATAAGTTTCATTCTAGCCTTCCATCCCAGCGTTGGCTCTGACCTGAGCAGGTTGTGGAAGCTGGCTTCCTCAGCTGACTTTCTCCTCTTCACAGGCATGAGAATTTGAAACTCCGTAGTAAATAGTGCAGGGGAGTGTTGAGTGGTGGTTGTTTAGCAAGGCCTCTTCCATCTTCATTAAGCATGCTTTGTTCAGCCCATACATAGAGAGAGAAACCGGGCACATTTTACACAAATCGTTCTTCTCCCCAGGCTGTGTTTTCACTGGCTTGGTATCTCTTGCTTCAGTTACTCAGGGGATGAGGAGCTGTGACATTGCCATCACATGGCTTTTCATCACCTCTCTAATCATTTTCTTAATTTAGATTTTGATGTTAACATTAGCACCAGAATTCAGGAAGCTCCAACAGCAGAGCCAGCGAGAGAGGTCAGGAACCTGGTTTCATGACTAAGGACGAACTGCTTATGAACTCTTTAAGGAGATTGTTCATACGAACGTCTCTCTGCCTCAGTCTCCCCCCAGCCTCAGTTCATACCATTTGCCGCTGCCAAAGGACTGCGTGGAGCCCAGATCTGCCAAAAAGCCATCAGACCCTGCTCAGAATGGTCCTTAGCTTCTCCTTGCCTGCTCTCAGCTCCTTCTCTGAGCCACCCAACTCTACCGTGTCTTGCTGGAACTGAGCTGGAAGGTGCTCCTGGCTTTTTCTGCTCAGTGCCATCCCAGACACTATGCACTTTTCCTTTACTGCTTTTCCTCACCCTCCAAGGCTGATTCAAATGTGCACCCCTTTATCCTCTGAACTGCTGTAACTCATCTCCCATAGCCTTCCATTGTGTCTTTTGCTTTTTGGATTTTGGGTTTTTTTTTTTTTTTTGAGATGGAGTCTTTCTCTGTCACTCAGGCTAAAGTGCAGTGGCAGGATCTCGGCTCATTGTAACCTCTGCCTCCCAGGTTCAAGCGAATCTTCTGCCTCAGCCTCCCGAGTAGCTGGGACTACAGGTGCATGCCACCACGCCACGCTAATTTTTTTTTTAATAGAGGCAGGGTTTCATCTATTGGCCAGGCTGATCTCAAACTCTTGTCCTCTTGATCTGCCTGCCTCAGCCTCCTAAAGTGCTGAGATTACAGCCGTGAACCACCGTACCCGGTTGGATTCCATTGTGTCTTATGATAATTTTCTTAAAGGTCTTATTTTCCTTTTAGTTGCTTATAGCCTACACAGTTCTTTTTCACTTCTGAACTTCCCAACCAGGTTCCTACTGGCAACTGATTTTTTTTTTTTTTTTAAGACAGAGTCTCATTCTGTCACCCAGGAGTGCAATAGAGCTATCTCAGCTCACTGCAACTTCCACCTCCCAGGTTCAAGTGATTCTTCTGCCTCGGCTTCCTGAGTAACTGGGATTACAGGTGCCCTCCACCATGCCCAGTTAATTTTTGGATTTTTAGTAGAGACAGGCTTTTGCCATGTTAGCCAGGCTGGTCTGGAACTCCTGACCTCAGGTGATCCGCCCCCCACCCCCAGCCTCAGCCTCCCAAAGTGCTGGGATTACAGGTGTGAGCCATGACCCCTAGCCTGAACATAATGTAATTAGCAAAAAAAAATTTTTTCTAAGTGCTGTGTTTCTTGTAATTGTTGGAGCCTCTGACAGCACATGTGTCCATGTGGACACCTTGGAGGCAGTGTGAGAGGAAAACAGAGTACTTCATCCTCTTTATTGGTGAATGTATGATGTCTTACTCTTCTGTATCCTTGACACATTGATTCCCAGCCTTGACTTCCTTTCTAAGTTAAACTGTGGCAATAAGGGCTGAACTTGAGATACATTGAAGAACCTGTCTGTGACTAGCATAAATTAAATGGCTGAGAGGTGCAAGACAGCCAAGAGACAGATCCAGGGTGTCTCTTGCCTAGTGAACTCTGCAGCTCACTGAAGGCTGCTGGGAAGGAAGGTCGTGGAACGTGAGCTGTGCTGTCTTTGTCTCTCCTTGCAGCAGAGTGCCCTGTCGTGCAGGTTTAGGGGACAGGACACCCTCTCATGGGCTTGTCTTGCTCAATTGGGTTGGCTGTGCTGATGGTCATGATGCATTCTTGAGATTTTGGCACCTGTATTGTAATGAAGCAGCACAGTTTCATCGTCATAATTATGGCTGCAGTGTGTTGACCTCTTACTATGAGCCTGGTGCTGGAGTATGTGTGAAATAGGCGCTCTGGTTACCTGCATTTAAGGACCAGGAAATACACGTTTTGAACAAAGAGTCGGCGCACCTGCAGTTAAGTTTAAACTCTGTCACTAACATACTGTAGAAAGTCATTCCATTCTGTCCTTAGCTATAAAATGTTTTCTCCTGTACCTAGCTCATGTGAGACTCAATTAAGTAAAAGTCAATGAAGGAAAGTATAAATTTTTAGACCAAAGTTCTGTTCTGTTCTTTTTTTTAATGGAGCCTTGCTCTGTCACCCAGGAGGCTGGAGTGCAATGGCACAATCACTGCAACCTCTGCCTTGTGGGTTCAAGAGATTCTTCTACCTCAGCCTTCTGAGTAGCTGGGATTACAGGCATAAGCCACCATGCTCAGCTAATTTTTATATTTTTAGTGGAAATGAGGCTTCATCATGTTGGCCAGGCTGGTCTTAAACTCCTGACCTCAGGTGGTCTGCCTGCCTCTGCCTCCAAAAGTGCTGGGATTACAGGCACGAGTCATCACACCTGGCCTAGTTCTTCTCCTTTTTTCTTTTTCTCTTTCTTTCTTTCTTTTTTTTTTTTTTTTTTGCTGGAGTCCAGCGGCATAATCATAGCTCACTGCAGCCTCAAACTCCTAGGCTCTAGTGATCCTCCTGCCTTGCCCTCCTGAGTAGCTAAGACTACAGGCATGTGCCACCACAGCAGATTAATCTTTAAATTTTTTTGTAGAGACGGGATCTCACTTTGCTGCCCAGGCTAGTCTTAAACTCCTGGGCTCAAGTGATCCTCCTGTCTTAGCCTCCCAAAGGAATTACAAGCATGAGCCACTGCGGCTGGCCTTCAAAATTCTTTTATACCCACTCCTTCAATTATTAAGTGTTTGCTGTATCTCAGGTACTGTACTGTACATTTAAAATGAAGAATTTAAATTCACAGTTCCTGTCTTTGAAGAGTCTACAGTCTAAAAAATAAGAAATGCAAACCGACACTAACCAGTGTAGAAAGGGCTTCCCTCGACATCGCACAAGTTGCAATGGGATCATAAAGAGGCTGCAGCTACTCCAGTTTGAGGGTGGGAAACGCAGTGGCAGGGAAGGCATTTTCCCCCACAACAGTCAGACTCGATATTCACCAAGTGCTTAGCTGTCTGCTGTTAATTACAAAAAAGATTCCCGTGAATCAGTGAATCCCAACAGCCCTGGGAATTTGAGGGGTCTCCTCATATTCCCATGTCACAGAGGAGAAAATGGAGGCTTCCTGAGGTTAGAGTCCTTGCTCAGGCCACAGGCGCAGGGCTCGCAGTGAGGTCTGTTTAATACCCACGTCAGTGTGCTTAGCCACTACACTGCTGCAGCCCTTCCTTTCTCCAAAATCCAGGAGCAACTTGAGTCTCGATGAATGCACTTCAGGTGGTCAGGCCAACAAGAAAAGGCATTTTGGAGAGAAGAGACTGCATGTGCAAAAGCATGAGGGTGAAGTGACGGTGAGTTTGAGACTTAGAATGTGTCTGGGAGAGTATGGAGAGAGGCCAGAGTTGGGGAGTGGAGAGTAGGCAGGCGCCGGAGCATGAAAGCTGTCATACAGTACTCTCTAAAGCTATGAACCTTGACCTTGTCGAGTGCTCCTGGTTCTCCAAAAGAAATGAGATTAATCAGATTAATCTAGTACTTTTGTCAGCAGACATTGCTCAAGAAAAGGTGCTGGCAATAGCAAACACATAGAATCAACCTAGGTGTTTATCAATGTTAGATCTGATACACAAATGAGGTACATATACACCATGGAATACTAAGCAGCCATAAAAAAGAATGAAACCCTGTCCTTCACAATAACATGGATGGAGCTAGAGGCCATAACGCTAACAAATTAATGCAGGAGCAGAAAACCAAATCCCAGATGTTCTTGCTTAAAAGTGGGAGCTAAACATTGAGCACACAGGGACATAAATATGAGAGCAACAGACACTGAGACCTTCTAGAGCGTGGTGGCATGCGGGGGGAGGTGGTTAAAAACTGCCTATCAAGTACTGTGTTCAGTACATGGGTGATGAGATTTGCACAGCAAAGTTCAGCATCATGCAAATATTCCCATGTAACAAATCTGCATGTGCACCTGCTGTATCTAGAATAAACATTTAAATTTTTTTTAAAGTAAATATAGAAAAAACAAAGCTGGAGGCATCATGCTACCTGAGTTCAAACTATATTACAAGGCTACTGGAATTAAAACAGCATGGTACTGGTACCAAAACAGAGATAGAGACCAATGGAACAGAGGAGAGGCCTCAGAAGGAATGCCATGCAACTACAACCATCTGATCTTTGACAAACCTGACAAAAACAAGCAATAGAGAAAGGATTCCCTATTTAATAAATGGTGTTGGGAAAACTGGCTAACTATGTGCAGAAAGCTGAAACTGGATCCCTTCCTTACACCTTATACAAAAATTAACTCTTGATAGATTAAAGATTTAAAAATGAGGCCTAACACCATAAAAACTCTAGAAGAAAACCTATGCAATACCATTCAGGACATAGGCATGGGCAAGGACTTTATGACTTATGACTTTAACACAAAAAGCAATGGCAACAAAAGCAAAAATAGACAAATGGGATCTAATTAAACTTAAGAGTTTCTGCACAGCAAAATAAACTATCAATAAAGTGAACCAGCAACCAATAGAATGGGAAAATACTTTTGCAATCTAAACATTTGACAAAGGGCTAATATCCAGAATCTACAGAGAACTTAAACAAATTTACAAGAAAAAAAATCAAACAACCCCATCAAAAAGTGACCAAAGGATATGAACAGGCACTTTTCAAAAGAAGACATTTATACAGCCAACAAACATATGAAAAGCAGCTCATTATCACTGGTCATTAGAGAAATGCACATCAAAACCACACTGAGATACTACCTCACAACAGTTGAAATGGTGATCATTAAAAAATCAGGAGACAACAGACGCTGGAGAGGATGTGGAGAAATAGGAACACTTTTACATTTTTGGTGGGAGTGTAAATTAATTCAACCATTGTGGAAGACAATGGGGCAATTCCTCAAGGATCTAGAAATAGAAATACCATTTGACCCAGCAATCCATTACTGGGTATACACCAAAGGATTATAAATCATTCTATTATAAAGACACATGCACACGTTTATTGTGGCACTGCTCACAATAGCAAAGACTTGGAACCAACCCAAATGTCTATCAATGATAGACTGGATAAAGAAAATATGGCATGTATACACCATGGAATACTATGCAGCCATAAAAAAGGATGAGTTCATGCACTTTGCAGGGACATGGATGAAACTGGAAACCACCATTCTCAGCAAATTGACACAGGAACAGAAAACCAAACATTGCATATTCTCACTCATAAGTGGGTGTTGAACAATGAGAACAAACAGACACAGGGAAGGAAACATCACACACTGGGGCCTAGGGGTTGGGAGACTAGGGGAGGAATAGCAGGAGGGATCACATTAGGAGAAATACCTAATGTAGACGACGGGGCAATGGAAGCAGCAAACCACCACCATGGCATGTGTATACCTTTGTAAGAAACCTGCGTGATCTGCATATGTACCCCAGAACTTAAAGTATAATAAATAAATTTTTTAAAAAGTAAATAGAGAAACAATTTTTTAAAGATGTTGGGATCCCTGAACAGAAGAGAATGAACAAGATTCTAGCTACCTTTCTCTCTTCAAGTGCCTTAAACTTTAATGTTTTAATGCTTAAACATTAAAGGAGTCATCAGAACTAATTATGGCGTGAAAGTTCAATTGGAGCCAAACACACAATTTCCAAAATTGCAGGTGTAGGCATAATATAAAATACTGTATTACTGAAACATTTATTTTGGAAACAGAACTTTGACAGGTTTCTCTGTTAATGCGTTTTCCACTCTTCCGCCAAGCTAGGAGACCCTAAAACCCCCACCCTTGATCCAGGGCTCTTCATCTCAGGTTACACCACTGAGAAAGAAGCCTGGACTCTGGGCCTGGCACGGTGGCTTACACCTGTAATCGCAGCAATCTGGAAGGCCAGGTGGGCAGATCACCTCTGGTCAGAGTTTGAGACCAGCCTGACCAACACCAGAGAAACCCCACCTCTATTAAAAATACAAAATTAACCGGATGTGGTAGCAGAGGCCTGTAATCCCAGCTACCAGGGAGGCTGAGACAAGAGAATCTCTTGAACCTGGGAGGCAAAGGTTGCAGTGAACTGAGATTGCCTCATTGCACTCCAGCCTGGGCAACAAGAGTGACACTTCATTTCGAAAAAAAAGAAGCCTGGACTCTGGGGGCAGTCAGGGTGACTCAAAATCGGCCTCTCCCACTTACCTTTGATGTGACCTAGACCAGGGCAGGTCACCTAACTGCCATAAGCCCTTGTTTTCAGGTCCATAAATTGGGCTAACTATAATGACCAACTCAGAGTGTGGCTGAGAGAACAGCAGTGCCTACCACATTGTAAGGGCCCAATCAATGGCAAACATCAGTATCATCATCCATCTATACACCCTCAAGTATGATGCAGATTCCCAAACCCCACAGAACATACTGTGACCATGCAATATTAGCTCCACATAGCAAGAGTCTTTAAATAATAGTCCTATCTGCAAACTTGCATTGCAAGACGCTCTTCTCCGCGGGTGAGGACAAGGGCAGTATTACCGTCACACTCCGCCCACCCCCAGCTATAATCAGTCTGTTATATGCTGAGTTCAGTAGCTCAAAGAAGTGCTGTCCATCTGCACTGCAGCTACTTTTCATGGCTCCAGGAGTTCTATTTATGCTTGTCCCAGGCATAGTTCCTTCACTGTATCTCAGGTTCAGCTCTTAGTATCTTTTTAAGCCAACAGTGGGAAAGGCAGGAATCATTCATCAAGGACATAGAGAATGCCAACAAAGTAAAATTATAAAGCATTCTTTAAAAAAAAAAATAATTGCAGCCAAGGGCTTAAGTTGAACTTATACCCTACAAGTGACTCCAGAAGTGAGTCAGTGGAGCTCTGCATATTCTCATTTTTTTTTTTTTTTTGAGACGGAGTTTCACTCTTAGTTACCCAGGCTGGAGTGCAATGGCGTGATCTTGGCTCACCACAACCTCCGCCTCCTGGGTTCAGGCAATTCTCCTGCCTCAGCCTCCTGAGTAGCTGGGATTACAGGCACACACCACCATGCCCAGCTGAATTTTTGTATTTTTAGTAGAGACGGGGTTTCACCATGTTGACCAGGATGGTCTCGATCTCTTGACCTCGTGATCCACCCGCCTCGGCCTCCCAAAGTGCTGGGATTACAGGCTTGAGCCACCACGCCCGGCCATTGCATATTCTCATTAACATTCACTCAGCATCCTTAGTACCAACCATGTGCCTGGATGTGCCAGAAATTATTGAGATATCCATATCACCTTCTAGCCACTTTATCTGTAGGGAACTAATGGCATATCCATAAATTATCTTAAGTCAACATAGAAAGCAAAAGTAGAACCAACAAGTTCACAGAATTGAGAAGAAATTATGTCTGGTTGGAAAATCTGAGAAGGTGTCATGAAGAAGCCAACATTTGTGTTAAGCCTTAGTGGAAGAAAGAAGGCAGTCTAGGAAAAGGAAATAGCGTGTGGGGGGCAGAGAACTGGAACATCCAGAAGTGTCGTTCAGTTTGGAAGCTTAATAAAGAACAAGGACTACTTCTGAGTAGATGTCCAAGGCAAACTCCAGGAGAGACCTTTACCACCAATGGGCAGGCTGGATTGGGACAGGAAAGGGGATACAAAGGCAGAGAAACCATGGGAGGATGATCTGCCTCAAGGATCAGACGACTGGGGATGCCAGGGCTTCCATAAGAGGTTCGTACTCATTCATGGAATTGGGTTCTTACTGCTGTTTTGATTCTTTTCATGCACTGCCCAGAACTCTTGCATTCATAAGAACATCAAAATCCAAGCAAGGAAATACAGTAAGAGGAGGAACGGAGAGCCTCCCTGAAGACACTCCGAGGTCACGGTCCTCTGCACTTGGCTGATTAAAGAAAACGGGTCTCAATCCTGGCCACATGGTTCATTGTTGAAGATAGCCATTTGCTTCATTCTTAAAAAATGGGTTTGATATGTTGGTGTGTTTTAAAGACTGAATCGATGTGATTAAACAACCCCCCCCATGTGACTTAGCCCCACCCTTTAAGGACTGAAGAACATTATATACTGGCTATGGAGGGGAATGTGTTCAGAGCACTGTGAGGATTTTATAGAAACTACTTAAATCTGATATTTTTATGTCTCTTAATTTTCTCTCTCTAATTGTGGTCCATAACATAAAATTTACCATTTTAACCATTTTTAAGTGTACAGCTCGGTGGTATTAAGTATGTTAAGTGCAATCATCACTCCTATTCAGCTCCAGAGCTCTTCATCTTCCCAAACTGAAATTCTGTACGTATTAAACACTAACTCCCCATTACTCATTCCCCACATCCCCTAGAAACCACTATTCTACTTTCCATCTCTGTGAATCTGCGTATTCTGGTTATTTCAAAAAAGTGGAATCATATAATATTTGTCTTTCTGTGACTGGCTTATTTCACTCAGCACAATATCTACAACGTTCCTTCATGTAGTAGCACGTATTACAACTTTCTTCCTTTTTAACACTAATATTTCATTGTAGCTATATACCATGTTTCCATTCTTCCATTCATCGATTCACCTTTTGGCTATTGTGACTAATGCTGCTATGAACATTGGTATACACCGTGAATACATTGACCCTATCATTTTCTTTCTCCCATCTACCCTTATTCCTGTCTTGACCCTCTACTTTATCCAGAATGGATTCCATAGCCTATCACACTAATTCTTTGCCCAATTCTCCCTCTGCTGCATGAACCTGACAACATTTCAGCCATGGATAAACCCAGTTATCTCACTTTTCTGTCTCAAGCATCCATGCACTGGAATGTCACTGAAGACAACCATAGTACCATTCATTATTATCTTTCTCAAGTGGGCACTCAACACTGCCCAAAGGTCCTGATGTGGTAAACTTGGTCTCCCATTATCCATTGATTAAAATTTTACAATTTTACTTTAACCTTCAGACTTTCCACCCATATTCTCTTCATGTCCCCTCACTTTTAGGTACTCTCCTGTGTTGCATGGATTCATTTATTTAAGAAAAATAACTATTTAGTAAGCACCTCCCAGGAGGTAGGTGCTATGCAGTCACTGGAAATACTGCAATGAACTTTAAGTCACATCTCTCCTTGAGCTGCCTTTCTAGAATATTAAGAGACAGGCCATAAGTAAATAAACACATATGTCTATAATAATGGTAGGTGAGGTCAACTACAAAAAAGAAAACTAAAGCAGAGTAGAGCATTAATCAAAACAGAGACTCTACACAAGATATTCAGGGAAGAACTCTACAATACGAATATATTTGGGCAGAAACCTAAATGCAGGGAGGAAGCCAGCTATTTAAATGCCCTGCTGAAAATTGCTCATCACTTCTTCATGTCCCATCTCAGTCTAGGTTCAACATCTCTTATGAAATGCTTCAAAACTTTCCTTATGCTTTAACCAAGCTCAATGGTGCATTCTGATTTTTCTGTTCTGTATTTTCCCATACTACAGATGCTCCTAAAATTATGACGGAGCTGCGTCCTGATGAACCCATAGAAAGTTGCAAATACTGTAAGTTGAAAATGAAGTTAGAAACATCTAACCTATTGAACACCATGCTTAGCTTAGCCTACTTTAAATGTGCTCAGAACACTTGCCTTAGCCTACGGTTGGGCAAAATCATCTGGCACAAAGCCCATTTTATAAAACATGTTGAGTAGCTCATGCAATTTTTTTAAATAGTACACTGTAGGATACAATATCAATTGTTTTCCCTCGTGATCATGTGCCTGACTATGAGCTGCAGCTTGATGCCACAGTCCAGCCTCACAAAAAGGTATCATACTGCATATCACTAACCGGAAAAAATATCAAAATTCAATGTATGGTTTCTGCTGAATGTACGTCACTTTTGCACTGTCATAAAGCTGAAAAATCATAATTGAGCCATCATAGTTGGGAATCGGCTGTAGTCTCTTTCTCTGGAATACCCTTCCTATTCCTTCAAGATCTAACTTTAACACCTGCTCCTTTCCTGATCCATTCACTTCCGGGTTTCCAACTCTCTGAAATTTCCTCTTCTCTTGGCTTTTGCAACATACCACTCTCCTGGTTTTCTTTCTTTCACTCTTTATTTTTTTATTATTATTACCTTGCTAAACTTACTGGATCTAAGAAACGTTTTTAAGTTGTTTGAGTTTTTTACCTAGACAATCATATCATCTGTGAATACAGTTTTATTTCATCCTTCTTAATATGCATGTGCTTTATTTATTTTTCTTGCCTTATTGCATTGGCTAGAACATGCAATATAGTGTTGAATCAGTGTGTGCAAAGTGGACATCTTTGTCTTTTCTCTGATTTCAGGAGAAAAAAAGCATTCCATGCCTTAGCATTAAATATGATACTCACTGGAAGTTCTTTCATAATAGCTGTTTATCAGGTTAATGAGGTTCCTTTCTATTTAGAGTTTGCTGAGAGTTTATTTGCTAAGACATTTTATATGCATTGTTTAATATTCATAATAATCCTATGAAGTACTATTATAATTTTCATTTTGTAAGCAAATAAATTTGCACACAGAAAACTTAAATAACTTTCCCCAAACCAGGTATATATGTAGTCAGGATTTAAACCTAGGGAGGTTAATTCCAGAGCCTATATTCTTGTAAAAAACATTTATTTTTATTTTAAAATTTATTTTTTAAGATATATATTTATCATTACCTGTTGCATGGAAATATGTATACATTGTGGAATGGCTAAATAGAGCTATTTATCCTATTGATTACCTCATATACTTATCATTTTTTGTGTGTGTAAATTCCCAAAATCTAGTTTTTTGGCAATTTTCAATGCTACAATACCTTCTTATTAACTACAGTCACCATGCTGTACAACAGAGTTCTTGAACCCATTCTTCTTGTCTAACTTAACACCTGATTTTCTTTCTACCTCTCAGGCAGTCCTGCTTCCTGTTTTTCCCCCCACTATATCCCTAGGAAATCTCATCTACTCCATGGTTTAAAATATCATCTATGTGCAAAAAATGCAAAATGTATGGCTGATGTCCACGTTTCTTTTCTGAGTGCAAGAACACTTTACATCTGTAATTAGATTTTCCTAAAACTTGTATCTCTGCAGTTTATGTCTTTTTTTTTTTAAGAAAGAAAAAAAGGAAGGAAGGAAGGAAGGAAAGAAGGAAGGAAAGAAAGAAAGAAAGAAGAAAGAGAAAGAAAGAAAGAAAGAAAGAAAGAAAGAAAGAAAGAAAGAAAGAAAGAAAGAAAGAAGAAAGAAAGAAAGAAAAAGAAGAAAGAAAGATAGAAAAGGAAAGAAAAGAAAAAAGAGAAAGAAAGAAAAAAAAGAGAGCGAGAAAGAGGGAGAGAAAGAGGGAGAGAGAACGGAAGTCTTGGTCTATTGCCCAGGCTGGAATGCGGTGATGTAATCATAGCCCAGTGCAGCCTCAAACTCCTCACCTCAAGCCACCCTTCCACCTCAGGCTACCCTCTCAAGTATCTGAGACGACAGGCATGCATCTCTGTGCCAGGCTAATCTAAAATAAAAATTTCATTTTCTTTTTTTTTTTTTTTTTGAAAACTGTTTTCTAAAGTGACTGTCTTGTTTTGTATTTCCACNAAAAATTTCATTTTTTTTTTTGAAAACTGTTTTCTAAAGTGACTGTCTTGTTTTGTATTTCCACCAGAAACATGAGTTTTGCTCCAGTTGTCCCACATACTCACCAGCATGTTGTATTATTAATTGTTTTATTTCAGCAATTCTAAAAGGTGTACAATAGTGTCTTAATTTGATTTTATTTTGCACTTCCCTAATGAGCTATGACGCTGAATATCTTTTCTTTTTTTGGTGTGTATGTGTGATTATTTTAATTTAATATAAATTAAACATTTAATTTCTCAGTTGCACTAATCACGTTTCAGAGGCTCAAAGGCCACATGTAGTTAGTGGCTCTCTTATTGGATGGCACGGATTATCAAACATTTCCTTTATTGCAGAAACTTCTGCTAAACAATAGGATGCCTTCGCTAAAGTCGTGAGTTTTTTCACCTCAGAATTCATGGATAATCTTCAGTGGGAATAAAGGAATTTTATGAGACTATAACATTTAGTCCTAAAGCATTCAAAGTCCAATTTTCTCATTCCATGTTACAGTTACAAATTTCTCTAGTTTTGATTTAAAAATTACCTGACCATATTTGCTCTGCAGTTGTTGTGTGGGGTTTTTTTCTGTCTTTTTGTTTGTTTACATTTATCATGAGTGTTAATTTTTGTCAAATGTCTTTTCTCTGTCTATTGAGATGACCATGTTATTTTTTCCTTTAACCTATTAACATGATGTTTTACACTGATTTATTTTTATATGTTAAAATAACCTTATATTTCTTGGATAAGTCTCACTTGGTTATGGCATAGAACTTTTTATACGTTACTGGATTCAGTTAGTATTTTATTGACAGTTTTTTTATAGCTGTATTCATAAGAGATATTGGTCTGTAATATCTCCCTCCCGTACTCTCCAGCTTTATCAAGGTATAGTTGACAAATAAAAATTATGTATTTTCAGAGTATAACATGATAATTTGATATACATATATATTATAAAATCATGGCCTTAATCAAAGTAACTAACATATTAATGACCACACATGACTACCATTTGTGTGTGTGTGTGTGTGTGTGTGTGTGTGTGTGTGTGTGTGTGTTTGTAGTGAGGACATATAGTTTGAGAATTTTTATTTTTTTTATTTTTTTATTTTATTTTATTTTATTTTTGGGACGGAGTTTCGCTCTTGTTCCCCAGGCTGGAGTGCAGTGGCGCGATCTCGGCTCACCGCAACCTCCGCCTCCTGGGTTCAGGCAATTCTCCTGCCTCAGCCTCCTGAGTAGCTGGGATTACAGGC